>NW_017728932.1:8533005-8554501 GCF_001723895.1 Crocodylus porosus | reverse complement strand
GAACACCTTGCTGGGGTCATTTGACCCCAGTACTCTTTCCTGCCATGGCAGGGGGTCGGACTAGATGATCTGCTCAGGTCCCTTCCGAACCTAGAAACTATGAAACTACGAATCATTATAATCTCAGTACACAGATATCTAAGAAGACAGTGGTGGTTTTATACACTGTATTCCTTAGATACTGGGCTGCAATTCCTGGGCAAGCCCACTGAGGCTGCACTTCAGTTTTCACTTTTAATTAGAACTGAAAGGGCTCCAAACTCCTACTTTCAAGAGTCCGTTACAACTGTGCAGGCCCTAGAGCGATGTCCAGAGCCAGACAGACTCTTAAGCCTGGAATCTGACCCTGGAACTTCCTGACAGTAAAATAATTCAGTGCTGTGCCTTCTGGAGGACACAGCCATTGAGAGCGGGCCATGCTCTAGCATGGAGTCATGTCAAGCTATGCAGATCCTCAGTGGGCTGCAAATCCCGTTTTTAACACGTGTTCTAGAACTTAAAACCACACGAATCCTACAGTTAGGATTGTGAGAGTGTCGGGTATTCTAGAAGGATAAGTACAGACAGTCAAAAAGCCTGAGGCTGAACTGATTCAGTCTTTGTAGGTTAGTCCAAGCTGCAAAGATTGAACCAATAAGCAAATGAACAGACATTCATTTTTAATTCAGGAAATGCCACCACATGTCTGCAGTGGCTCAAGCTAGAAGCTGGAGGACGCTAGAGCAAGGCTCTCGGGTATGTATCCAGCATAGGTTGTGTATTCACTTCCTCTTCCTGGTGCCCCCAAGGTCTCTGGGATGTGCAGTCCACAATCACAGCAGCATGACTCTACAGGGTTGCTCATCACTTCTTCCTGCTTCCAGGTGCCTCTGAGATTTCTAGTCCACAATCAGAGCCAGCAGTAAGTTTAGCAGGGCAGGGCAATTCTGTACTCAGGGGAAGGGAAGTTAAACCCTGCTCCTTTGCCCCAGACCTCAGCCAAGATTTGCCTGGGGGGGCCAATGAGCCAGCCCTTAATGCTCCAGCTAGGGAACAGACGAGCAGGGCAAGCCCTGCTCTCTGGAGCAGACAGCCCAACCCAGCCTGGGGCTGCAAAATGCTGGGATGCTAAGAGACTCTGATTTAACTTGAACCAGGAAGGGATCTGGGGCAGAAGTGTCATAAACCGGTTTGACCCAAATCAGTTTACTACATTCAACCAGGTTTATCTTAAACCAGCTTCAGCCCTATTGATCCTGGGCTGTTACTAAAGCAGAGGACTGTTACAATGTTCAAGGTCCATTTAGGAATCCAGTTAGAGGGAAGGAAAGAGAAAGATGGTTCTTCCAGTGGACAAAAGCTGCTCTCTCCAAGTGCTCCTTCTAGCTTTTTGTTTGCCCTTTTGGCTTGTGTTACTATACAGCTGAGGTCAATTTGCTTCTATCCTCTCTTTGGGGCATGGCACTGATTCCCCAGGAGTATGTAGTATAACTGCCTGCAGAGTCTCTTCCATTTACAGTCTCAATTACACAGAAAAAAAGCCTCCAGTCCTCCATCTCCTGGACAGTCAGGAGTGCACAAAATCCCTACACTGGACAAGTTTTGCTTCCCGTCCAGCGCAGTCTCTCTCATTTCCCACTGGCTAGCTGCTCCCCTCTGCCTTATGCTGCCTTCAGAGCAAGATGGGAGCAGAACAGCACAACAGGCCAGTCAACCAGCGCAAAGCTCCTCGATGACTTCACACAGCAATATCAAGGTTTAAGTAGCTAGATTGGGGTGGGCGAAATGGCAGATTTGTCTGGCAGCCAGACTCCATTTCCCAGCAGCCCCATCCCACGTTGCTGGGGCCAGTTTCCATGGAGATCCCTCCGTGGGGCTGAGGTTTCCATGGAGACCGGCCCCAGCTGTGCTGGCAGGCCAGTGGCAGGGCAGGGAGCTGCTCTGGGGCCAGCAGTGACATCATGGCTTGGAGTTCGTGGATTGCCATGATCTGCTGCCTGTACAGCCCTGCACAGGGCATGTAGGCTGCACATTGCAGCCCTGCCCCAGCTCCAGACCACTGCAAGATCCCAGCCCTGGACCAACTCCCTGCCCTGCTGCATGCAGTGGGGCTGGGGTTTCCGGTCTCCATGGAAATCCCAGCCCCACACTGTCACAGCTGCTGGGATCTCTATGGAAATGGGACCCAGCAACGTGGGCAGGGGCTGCTGGGAAATGTAGTTTGCCGGGGCCTGATCTGGTCCTCAGACTGGACTCTGCCCACCACTGAGCAAAATCCTCAGGCACGGTCAAGCTGAGCTCAGCACAGAACCTGAGCGGACCGAGGAAAGCATCTCCATCACTTTCAAGCCGTGAGGGAGGAGGGCTGCTCTATGGTTCAGCAGCAGGTGCAACCCCTAGAACAGGGGTTCTCAACCTTTTCGACTCGAGGCACCCTCCTGTGACTCAATGCATCCCATTTCAAAAACAAATGCATTTATTTCAGTGCTCATCTCCTTGCAGAGGGGTTAAGCAGTGGGGGCGGGGGAGCAGCCAGGCAGGGACAAACTTAAGCCTTCACTTACCTCCTCGCACCCTTCGAAAGATCTCCTGGCATCCCAGGATACCCTGGTTGAGAATCACTGCCGTACTGGGGGAATCCTCTAGACTGATGGCAATCCCCAAGGCCCTCCTGGATAAGAGACAGGCGGTTCTCTTTGGTGCTGATGGATCAGTTTTGCTCGAGTGAAAAATTCACAAGATTTTCAAGACTTGTGCTCACATTACTTCTTCTACCCAGGCAAGACGACTAGAGCTCACGGCAATATCTGCTCATGGATTCATGGATTGTAAGGCTGAAAGGGACCCCAGAAGATCATCAGGTCCAGCCCCCCTTGCACCGAGCAGGAAAGATAACTGGGGTCAGGTCATTATTATCATGTTTATTCCAGGGCCCACTAGGAATGGTAGCCCCTGTATAAACCCAAAGTAGCAGACAGTCCCTGCTCCAAAAAGCTTCAGAGATGAGGTGGACCCAGGGCAAATAAAGGAATATAAAGGGACGAGCAAAGCAGGTCATGAGATGACAGCAAGTGTCACGTTAGTTCCACAATTCCAGCTGCAGATTTTCCCTTTTGTTTCCCCTTAAAAGCACATGGAGAAATCCTGGAGGTTTACACTCAGATTAACTTTCCCACAGAGAAGAGGGGGCGTTTTGCCCAAGTAAATACCTGTTACTCAGATAACGCTCAAGTCTGAAGCCAGGACCTGCGGGCTTCAAATCTCTACCACCTGTGCTGGAGAAATAACTTTTCTCACTAGTAACACAAGGGCTGTTATTCTCCAGTGCCTGGCCCAGAGGGTGACACACCACACCTGGCCAGTGCTACATGTTAGGGCTGAGGACACGCTCAGTGCAACTGTCTGAAGCTCACCCATATGGTCTCACTGGTAAGGAACAGCTGCTACAAGGGAACTGGTTTTCAGGGCTGGGAACCATAATTCCTGTACAACCAGCTTTCAGCATGCTGGGATCTCTCCGGATGAAAGCAGGCTTGCTATTATGCCACCTCTTTTTAAGCGCCTCAAAAATTTGGCAATTACCCAGGCTGAAGTTTAATAGGAAACCAGAGCCAATACATTCTGTAATTCTCCCTCTCCTGGGAGAGTCTGAATTTTTCACATGACGTGTTCTCCCCTCCCCGTGCTACGCAGTTGTATGCAGAGATGCATCTCTCAGCTGCTCTATAAATCCCTTCACCTCACCAGTGTGACCCTCCATCCCCACCACATGTGATATTTTACAACCGTGCAAGGCTGGAACTTGCTCTCGTCCAAGCAATGAGCTCATCTGCAATTTAATAACTTCACACCAGCCCATGCTGTCAGCAGCAAATCACAGAGCTCAGACTTTGGAGAAAACGCCCAGGCCCTGACTGGAATCGTTAATATTCCTCTCAGCACATTTAGACTCCAGCATCTTCCCCTTTTGCAAAGGGGCATTCACCCGGGGAGCCAGCACAATGTTATAAAGAGAGCAGCCTGGATGCAGAACGATGCATTTCTCAGCCAGTCAGAGCATGGCCATCTGGGTCCCCTAGCTTTTCTATTTTGTGCAGACACACGCATCTCTTTGCTAGGGCGGTGTGATATGCAACGGTTTGGGAGACAGGAACCTCTCCTCTCTCCTAATCTGTTTCCAGTTGTCGGCATCCCCAGAGGGCTTTTAGAGGACCAAGGCTGTAGCTTCCCAGAAGGACATTCAACAGCTTCCCTCTGCGTTTTGGCCTACATGGCAAAATTAAGTGCCATGCAGAGACATCTGCTTCTCAGCCAGGCCAAGCAGCCTGATCACACTAATGCAGGGCACTTACTTTGGTGTCCACACAGCTCAGCCGGGAACACACACATCTAACATTAATGTTACAGTCAAACACATGTAACACTAATGTTAGTGTTACATTAACACGCATCTAACACTAATATACACACATCTGACACTAATGTTACAGTCAAACACAACTCAGGATGCAATGACAAAAATGGAGCAGACAGAGGCTGCCCTGTGAAACCAACTGGAACCACTGCATCTGTCACCAAGCAAAAGCGCTCACTGCCACTTGATTTTATTAACTATCGGAGTTGGCCTTGTGCCCTTGCCAACATCCTTGCCAGGGATCCTGCTCTCCTCCTATCCAACATCAGCACATGCCCCAGGACTTTTGATGTTGCCTCCCAGAGACTCATACGTTGAATCCCTCTTATTGAATTCTGCACGCATCTGTTTCAACCAAACCGTACATTTTGCCCTACTACAACAGAGCACTAGAGACAGGAAATCTTTTTGGGACAAAACAGTGACAGTTCAGTTCAAATCATTTTGCTGCCCTCCCTCTCTGATTATCCTATTAGACCTGTACGCATTTCATGTCCAATCCAATTTTATGGTTGCCGAGACAAAGCAGAAGCATTACCTAGTGACCAACTCCTCCTGGATGTCTCACCAGCTGGAAGGATGCAAGAGAGAAGGCTTACAGCCTCTTTCCATGTGCCACTTGTATTCAGCGCCAGGAGAAGACAGCAGTGCAAAGGGGCTTAGATTTCACGGAGGCATATTGCGAGAAATTAAGAAATTACTAAGTAGGTTTTAGTCCTTCCTCCTATTAGACCTTTCCAGTCAGAGGAGATTAGGGAATCTTCCTAAATGCCATCACTAAAAGGCATAATGGAATACAGTTACTCCCAAAAAACCAAAAAGCAACAATGAGTAACAGGACTTCCCAAAGGACTACTGGGCCGTTCTAAGGCTTGTGAGGAAAAGCTAAGTGCAGCAGAAACAGCAGAAAAAGTTCATGCCAGACCAAGGCACCTGGAAGAGGAAACAGGAGGGTCTTTTAAACTGTATCAGGTTGGAAAGTAATTTTTAGAGAAAAAGGTGAAGAAACACAACGGGGAATACAATCAACAAGAAACGCTAAATTTCTAAAGTCAGAATACGGCCTTTTCTCCATTTAGTGCTTGGCACACCAGCCCATCTCAAAGATTCATCTCCACACTCAAAGACTGCAGCACAAGAATGAGTGATTTGTCAATTTGCTAATGATGCTAATTACTGGACTTCCACAACTAAGCAGGAGCATGTAACACTTCTCATTGTGCAAGCCACAGGCACTGGGAGCCACATATATCTTCCCTTATTAAGCCATTTGTTACTGCAAATTGAATTTCATCTTGAAGAAAATTCAACAGGCCCTTGTAACTGCCCAGGAGACATATGATGAAACAGAATATGGCCCACTGCTTATGTCATTAGTGATGGGAATGCAATTACCAGCTTTCAGTCTTTATTGGCATGTAAAACCTTGCTGAGCTCCCACGCTCATAAATATCCTGATGGTCAAGGCTATTTAGACAGGGCTACTTTCAAAACAGTTTCTTATCTCTACTAATTACTGGAGTCAGATCATGACTGTCCAAGCAGAGAGGCTTTTAGCATAACCAAAGAAAAGTGAAGGAGGAAGAAAAGGGATTAATACTGCCTGTAATCAGTCATTTACAGCATTTTATCTGGGCAAAATGATCTCATGAGGTTACCATTAGCAAGGCAATAAGTAGGCAAGGCCACAAAGACAAGGAGTGACAAACAGGAGGCATCCCTCAGTGGGTCAGACACAGGACAAGCGGCCTCAAAGGATAAAGGGACGGTTTCAAAGGCACACCCAGGACGTAGGCACCTAAATGCCCTGTCTGCCTCCAAAACTAAACCTCATTGTAAAAAAAAAAAAATGTTTTTTCCTGATCCTGGAGTCATCCCAGTTCCAAAAAAGACCCCCCAACCCCTCAAACATTGGCTCAGATGGCTGGCAAAGGGACACTGGACCATTCACCCATGATCAATCTTCCTGTTCTACTCTGGCCGGAGCTGGCAACATCTCGAAGCCATTACTGTCTTTTACAGGTGACGGACTGCTTTATTGGCTGGCCATCTGGTGGCTGCTTCCCTGCTAACGTGCAAGGAGTTCAAAACCTCCTCACTTATTTCCCTTTGGGCAGGAGCAGCTACTGTGGAAGCGCCTTCTCGAGAACCAGCAGCAGCAGAAGATTCAGGACGAAGGCTTGAACTATGGTGTCAAGCAAGTCTCCCATGTGTTACTTGTGTACCCGTTTAAGAAATGCAGTCTGTATATAACTCTACACCCGCCTGTGACAGAAGAGATAATTTGACTGTTAGGCTTTTACTAGCATGAGTCTGAGAGTGCGACCTTACCCATCCCAGCATGCACCTTATTCCACACAGATGCACCAAAACTTTTGGGTACAAAAACTGCAAAAAAATCAAAACCAAAAAAAATCACCATTTTTAAGTGCATTAAACAGCTAATTTTTTTTTAATTGAAGCCATTTTCCACATCTATCATCTTCCAGCACACACAACTGTAGGGAGATGGACAAACAAGAATATAAGAAAACCTTGAAAAATATCCGCAATATCTTTTACTGTGAAAAAGAATTTAGTAAAGTTAATGGCCGTCACCTAGAGAATGCCTAAGCAAGCTGGAAACAACGTCTTTCCAGTGATGCAAGACTCCCATGTCCAGCATACAAAAATGGAATTTAAAAATCAGGGCTCGTTTTGATTTAGGAAAGAAAATAGCAGCTGATGACTGTTCATTCTGTGCCTCAAGCAAAGGCAAATTTAAGGAAGAGAATCCACATTTCAGGGAAGAAAGAGTAAACATTTCTCTGGCAGACTGACTTAAATAATAAATGATGGGCTGTTTGAACGCACTCGAGAAAGCTGAAATGATCAAATCTCAGAGCAGGACAAACAAAAAGAGTTACGGTGCTGCTTTACAGATAATATTAAACACTAGTCAGTAAGAGACAGGCAAAGGACTGTTGTGTGTTTAGTTTAAACTGCAGGGGGAATGCGATAACTGCATTTGCACGGATCACAGCCCACTTCTGGAAAGAGCTTCTGCACATCAGGTAACTATAGACAGGGCCTTCAATATCCACCCCATAAACAGCGTGAGTAGGAAAGGGCCCAGGACTTGTCTCCTCTAGCTCTACCACGATGAAGGAACTGCTCTAACCAGGATCCTGCGAAGATCATTAGAAACTGCAACCACAGTGAAGCTCCAGGACATGTGGCTGTCACACACTGGCTGGGGCAGGTGCCCCTCCATCTCTGATCTCTCACTGATGCCAGTCACTGACAGCAAATGTGCAGCAGATACCAGGAAAAAAGTGCCCTCATTTTTCTCTCTCCTAGTGTAGAGGACACTCATCAAACCACTCAGGCAGCATTAGCACTGCAGTGACACATGCTCCACAAAGGGCAGCCACTGAGGCAGAGCAGGGCACGATCTGCCAAGTCCTTACTCCGCCGCAGGTGCAAGGACACATTCTGCTGTGCTTCACAAGACATCACAAGCACAACAAATTCTTTCAAGCTCAAGTCAGCATCGGCTCAATCCCAGCATGAAAGTGTGGGATGAGCCCTCTCCCCAGTGCCATTTGCTCCTTTTGGAAAGCTCCATCTTTCGTTACCAGAGAGCTCGCAACTGTGTGTGGCCATGATCCAGAAAAGGCTAACAAATCAACCTGGCAATGCACCCAGCCTATTAACTCTGTGGCTGGAGCTCCCATTAAGGGCTCCTCCACAGAGAATTAGAGGGAGATACCACATGTTTAATGACCCACCTGCTACTGCCATGCTCCTGTGCCATCTAAAAGCAGCAGCTTGAAAGACCGAGTGCTGGGAGGGGGATCCCAGATTCCAAGCCAGACGCAGGACATTCATTTCCAGGAACCATTTAAGAGGCACCAAAGTGGTGCAAAACGGTTGCAAAAGATGATTTACTGGTTTTGCAGCAACTGCTCCTCAGTGCTCCAGAGCTTTCATTTCTGAAGAGCCTTCTTTGTTGCAGAGTATGCCGGCATGCTGCTTAACGAGCCCGGCTCCTTTTCCTGAATAACCAACACTTGTGATTATTAAAAAGGAAGGATTATAAAAGCCCAGTTTCACCCATCACCACCCAGGTGTCAAGGAGCTGACCCACGACTCCGTTGTTTTTCTAATGTCCAGACTGGAAATGCTGCTGCCAGCAGCAGTGTGGCCTGGCAGCTTATCTACAACCTGTCTATACCATGCTCAGAAGCACACACGTGAAGCAAATCCAGCCCAGCCATTCCTGCTGTGTACAGGTCAAATCCTGGAAATTGGATCGCACAGCGCCCTCAGAACAGTGCTAAGCCCTTGCTCAATGTTGCTATTAGGCTGCCAGTCTCAGGTGTGCAAAATTGGCACCCACTACACTCATTTCTGGGATTTTGTGTGGGCAGGAGCAATTAGGAGCGCTGGCACCATGGCAGTACTCATGAGCACAGCACACAGGCAGTGTAGACATGCCCACTGTTACTACTGTCACCCAGTAGTATCCAGTCCCAGGTTTGGGCTCACCAAGCCAGCACAATGCTCCAATTCTGCATTGGCTTCTTAAAGCCACATAAAAATCTCAACTGGTTTTGTATTCTATCTACCAATCTTTCTATACATACATATAGATAGATACAGACATAAAATCACTGATAAAAATCATTTCCCATAAACCTGCGTCCAGTTTTGGGCCCCCCACTACAGAAAGGATGTGGACAAATTGGAGAAAGGCCAGCAGAGGGCAAAGAAAATGGTGAGGGGGACATGACTTTTGAGGAGAGGCTAAACCCTGGGAATTGGGTTTATTTAGCCTGCAGAAGAGAAGACTGAGAGGGGATTTAATAGCAGCCTTCAACTACTTGAAGGGTGATTGCAAAGAGGATGGAGCTGGACTGTTCTCAGTGGTGGCAGGTGACAGAAGAAGGAGCAACAGTCTCAAGTTGCAGCAAGGGAAGGTTAGGTTAGAGATTAGGAAGAATTTTCTCCCTAGGAGGGCAGGTTACCCAGAGAGTTGGTGGAATCTGCGGGGGTTTTGAAGACCCGGCTAGACAAAGTCTTGGGTGGGATGATCTAGTTGGAGATGGTCCTGCTTTGAGCAGGGGGTTGGACTGGATGACTTCCTGAGGTCCCTCTATGATTTCTATGATTCTGTGGGGCTGCTTTAGGCCCCCAGCTATTTTGTCCGGACTAACTTGCAGTACAAGCAACTCTGATGGTAAAAGTAGGTGTTTTACAGTCATTTGAAGGTGCTTGCTGAGCAAGGAGGCTCACACACACACACAAACACATACTAATGTAATATAAAGTTGTGCATATAGAAGCACACATACATTTATAATAAATACAGAAAGAGACAAAAAACGACCATTCATAATTCAGATCTTTGAAATAAACCACATGCAAAAAAATAAAAAGAGGACGTCAGAGTTGCATTTTATGAACAAATTAAATTTCAGTCGATTAAAAAAAATTAGATGTTCACAGACAAATGCAAGGACACTGGGAGGGAGCAGGGGAGAGGAACCCCCCTCTCATTAATCTCATAACTGTAAGCAGACTATAAGCAGCAGCCCTGCTGCCTGGGCTTGCCGTAACTGAATCATTAGAGGTATTGCAGCAGCATTCATAATCATACTTCATTCGCTGTTTGACATTACAGAAGAGTTTCACTAAACACAAAGCATAACTAGTAAGGGTTCTTGTCATCTTTGAAGCAAGACAGAGTCTACGTTAGAGGCATTTCATGTGGTTTCCCATTCATCCTTCACCTGCACGTAGTGTATTCATTAACAGTAATGAGTTGAAAAGCTTTGGCTCACGTTTCACTTTCACACTAAGCATTTTATTTGCAGTGTCTCTTATTAAATGCCATGTTTCTGCATTCTCAACATGGGTGAGGTGAGAACAGGATAGTCCTGACTTGCAAGTTCCTACTCTTGGCTGGGCAATGAAAAGGTTGATGTGGGGAGTGAGACAGAAATAACACAGAGCAGAGCTGTCCGGGCATCCAGGAAGAGAGTAAAGACAGACCTTGACCTTTACCGTTTCGATAGTCTAATCCAGATGAGCTTTCCAAGATGCCCTTGTTGCCCAGATTCTCAAAGCCTAGCATGACCTCCCTTTCCGTGGGGTTAATCCCTTCAAACCAGCAAGTGTCTAGCAGGGCACAGGATTTACCATTCTGCTTCATTTCAGCCCAGTATCCTGTGCCCAGCTGTGGCTAACAGGAATCATTTCAGAAGACAGAAAAAGCAGATCCTGGGTCATGTACCGTGACAACTGAGTAACGCTGTACATGGGGGAAAGACCTTCCCAACTCCAGCTGATAACCAGAAGGAAGGTACCTTCACATACTCTCACCCTCTGTCCCCCTCACTCTCACCCCCTCCCCCCAACACAACAGAAGTGGCTGCATATCATGCCATGGTGCCCCAGAGATTCCAGAAAACAAAGGTCTGCCAAAGCAGAGCAGCCCACAGGGTGCGCATGGCCAAGGCACGCCACCTTTTGTAGCCACTGGCAGAGAAGAGAGTGACATGGCATCAAGCCCAGCTGCCTTGGACCTGCCAGCTTGAATAGCCAAGTGCATAACAGGGCCTTTCGAGGCATAGCTTGATTTCTCCATCTCTCTGCCACCACAGCTCAGTGCCCCTGGGACTGCATTTTCTTTCCTCCCTCAGCATGGGAGTAGTTTATCCCTTGACCTACACTGTTCTCTGCTGAGATCTACTCCCCATTCCTCCATCCAAAATCTCTCTTGCTTCCCTGCACCCCAGCCTGTCTCCTGCTCCACTTCACCCCACCCGGGTGCTGCTGCACTCTGACCCCTTCCTCTTTCCTTTGTCGGATCCAGGAGATTTAATTCCTCTTGTCATTCACTGCTTAACAACAAATCGATGGCCATGTTTTCAGCCAATCAATCAGTCTGAGTTATCTATCATGTCAGAAAGACTTGAAGGAATGGGGATGAACACATGATTGTTCATCATTTCTGATGCAGAAATCTTTGCACCTGCCAAACTAAACCTGAGGCATACAAACTAGTTACAAAACTAGTTCCTACTTATGCCCTCATATCACTCAAAGGCCCCTGTAAGAATGAAGACCTTATTAAGCCTTGTACAAGACACATGCAAACACACATACCCTGTCCAAAGAGCTTGCTATCAAGACAGGGTTTCATCTTCACCACCTCCTGTACTAACTTACCTTGTAATATTGTGGTTTGCTGTTACATGGCTGCTGGACCACAACCCCAAAGGGGGCTTGTGTTTCAGTGGCAAAAGGCAAATAAAAGGTTTGCCAGTTGCTTTCGGATCCTTATGGATGAAAAGGCACAATATAAAAAAATATGCCAGATCTCACTTTCACAGGCTATAATAAGCATCAGTGGTTCCCCAAAACAGCTCTCTTTCAAAGAAGGTTATTCAAGGGAAGGCACAAAAGATGCTTTTGAAAGAGATAAATATTCAATCAACTCATCAGACTGACAGGTACCAGATGCTTGTGTGAACATAAACAAAAAAGATCATATAAATGAATAAATCCAAGAGGGCTCCATTGGAAAGGTGTTGAACTTTTTCATTTATTTACACTCTGATGGGTGAGTAACGCTGATAGCAACACACCAGCACAAGGACTCCACAGCACAGAAGCAACGCAGACCACTCTTTGCTTGCTTTGTCTGTATCCCGAGTCATGTGCTTATACAGCCACTGATACCTGTGCAAAAGTACGTATAAAACCAACGCCAAGTCAGAAACGCAGCATTTTACACCTATTCTGTCCCAGTGTTGAGGATGATATGGTAGGTAAAGTCAGGGAAAATAAGGTTGTGTTACACATGTATGATTTTGAGTATCTGTCCATGTCTAGTGCATGGGTATGTCCAGTAATGATTCCCAGTCACAAGAGGGGTCTGAACAAGCATTCATCATGACAACAAAAAACTATGCTACCTTTCATGTAAAGATGTAGAAAACACTTTGCAAAGGTCTGTGCGTGTCTTACATGGATCCCTTCAAAAGGGCACTTGAGTGCCTCAGAGTCATTCGTGTGGTTATCCTTGCAACACCCCTGCGAAGTGACATTTCCCTCCATTGAGAAGAGAGACGCAGGTAGCCACATTAGTCTGAAGTCAGGCAGAAGGCAGAGTAGAAATGTACCTCATAGACTAACTGAATAAGATACCAATATCTATAGAGCATAAGCTTTCATGAATTCAAGCTCACTTCATCACAGACTCACAGAAGTTTAGGGCTGGATGGGACCTCGTGAGATCATCAGGTCCAGCCCCCTGCTCTGGGCAGGAAAGACAGCTGGCGTCAAATAGCCCCTGCAAGGTGTGTGCCCAGTCTCCTTGTGAAGACCGCCAGGGTACGTGCCTGCACCACCCTGCTGGGAGTCTGTCCCAGAGTCTGGTCACACGAACCGTGAAGATGTTTTTCCTTATATCCAGTCTGAAACCTTCTTCTAGGAGTTTATAACCGTTGCTCCTGGTTTTCCCCTGGGGCACTGTGATGCATGCAAGACAGACACCCTCCCAAGACTGCCCCTGGACCAAGGAAAGTCATGTGTCAAAGCAACCTTGGGACAGTGGGCAGCTTTAGAAACATCATTTTGCAAATGTGCACAGCTTAGCACATAACGTTTAATTGTGCAGGACTCTCCCCCAGCCTGGGGACCCGTACTGAATCCTAAGTCTCCGATGGGGAGCGTTCTGCCCCAAGGAAGTGCTTCACACTGCTATGCTGTTTTTCTTTCTTATTTGCATTTTTTGCACACACCACCATTATCCTGCAGTCTCTTGGCATCATCCAAGTCCATTAACTTCCCAGTGCCTTGGAAGCACTAATAGAGGTTGCAATATTATACCTGCTAATTAAAGAAACAGCCCTTAGAAATCCCACGTTGCGATACAGCTCAGCTCAAAACAGCTTTTCAGGCACTACCTTGTTAGGCTGGATTTCTCTCTCTCTTTTAAAGTGACTTACATGAATCTGTGGTTGCACAGGAAGGACACCAGCTCTGTGTCTCTCCAGCCTGAAAGCCTCTGTTCTTCCCTGCAGAACTAAGAAAGCCCGGGCTCTACAAGCCTCCTCATGCTGCTGCCCTGGTGATTCAACCTAATGGCCTAGAATAGCTGAGACGCCAGGCCCGTGCAGCTCTATCGCCCTGCTGAAACTACCCATAAAGCATCTAAGGGCGGTGTCACTTTGTTCAGGAGGAGCTGCTCCAAAAATCAGCCCATTTCATACAGGGCACCGAACAAACACAAAGGTGGTACGTAGAGCTGGATGGGCAGCCGATCTGGGTGGAATTTCCCCCCCATTCCCGGCAGGGTGAACAGGTGTGACGTGGCAGGACACCACCATACACAAAGTGGGCATGGACTGGGGGGCAGAGGAGGAACAGGGAATGGACAGTTCCTGTTTTTGCCAGTACCCAGCCCTGCAAACTGGAAACACAGTGCAGGCAGGCAGCACCCCTGCGAGCTCTTCCTAGAAGCACACATGGAGAACAGAGAGCGCCGATGCATTTGCTCACTCACAGCAAAAAGGAGCACGCTCATCCCTTTCTGAAAAAGGCAGGTGAAATTCCCTATCTCCAGCCCTTGGAGAGATCCAAGCAGCCCCAGGGGGAAACACCATCAACCCGCACGCTTGACAGTGACTGGGAGGTCAGGACCTCAATTGTGCTGTTCACCCTGCGTTGATCGCTGCCTCTGCACAGCCAGCACCAAGAAGGTGGAGGATTATTTTATTTTCCAAAGTGGCTCTTTCCCTTCCTCGTTTCTGAGGGTGACCCTGGCCCAAAGTTACCATGTCATGCACTTTTCAACTGAGACAGGCCTTTCAGCAGCCACTGACTCTCACTCTTGTCCCCAGGAGTGTTCCGCTGAGCATCCCCGGTAGGATCCCTTCTCATCTCCATAAACAGTTACTGTCCAGGCAGGCAGCATTAGCCTGGGGCTCTCACAGCCTGGAGCTCCACTCACTTGGGCTGATCTCAGGCTGCAGTACTCCCCACGCGTCCCAGGAGTTCAGGCCACCTGGACAAAGCCACTGCCATCCTCTCATCCCAACAGTGAAAGGGCAGAGGAAGGAAATAGCTGCCAACCTTTTCCAGCTCCCAGGAGCAGACGGGGAGGGAGAAAGAGGAGACATACTACATCAAAGTCATAAACAGTCATAAAATAATCCTATTAAAAGCCTGATGTTGCTGTGCAATGGTTCCAAGATGCAATGGTGTAGACAGCCTGGCTGTCACATTGACTCCAGTCCATCTGAATGTGCGTGCTGTGGCTCTTGAAGGGTAAATACCGATAAGAAAGTACCACTGACAACCATAAAAGCCAACCACTTATAAAAGGGCAGGCTTTGACTTACGTGAGCCTGAACTGCAAATGCACAAAACAAACAGGGATCGTCTACCCCCATTTAATGCAGTTCCATATAAGACAAATGCATCCTGTCTACATTTCCCTGCAATTTCAAGTGGGCAGTTCATTTCTTGCCTGGAACAACCATGCAGTTTTGCTATCGGACGGATACCAGACACCACCCCAGCATTGCAGTAAATCAGTGGTAGATAAACAGATTCTTTAGCAATCAATCTAAGAAGTAAAAAACAGGTGGACGCATAAGAGAAAGAGAGTGCTGCCTAGTAGCACTGAGTTAAAATCTACCTCCACGTGGATTTTCCAGTGAGATGTTGTGTTAGCTACTGTAGTATAAAATTTCACCTGTTTTGCAAGAGAGTCAAAGCCCATCTGCATTAGGTCCTGAGTGGTGTTAAGCAATGGATCAACAAAACCATGTTTCAGACAAAACTGATCTTCCCAGTAGAGCTACTCAAAGAAACACAAGAACACCAGTTTCCACAGATTCTAATGGCTTGTACAGACAGACAGCGATGCAAAACTAATTAATGCAGACAATGGGAATTTCAATTCTTTCATTTGCACAGTCTGGTGTCACCGTTCATCTCAAACGTAGCAAAGAGCATCAAGAGAGCAGGTTCTAATAATGACATTCAGAGTAATAGTGAATCGATACCTAGCACGCGCACAGGCTGGAATGCGGCTGTATCTGGCATTATAATCATGGGAGCAATGAAGACTCACATTTATATGGAAACTTGCATTCAAGAGGAACCCAGGCCACTTAGTCTATGTGATGCCAACAGGGATTGCTTTCTCCACCAGCGACATGCAGCCAGTGATGGGGTAGAGCAGGAACTGTAGAGCTGCACTGCAACACAACCCAACGGCACGAGCACCAAGTGAAACTGCACGAGGAGTTTTAAGCAGGCAGAATACCGGTTAATTTGCCACTCCAATGGGGATGATAAATAGCAAATTATTTGATAGTGACCAGTTATCAGGCACTGATATACTATGGGGTGGGGACTGTGCTGGCAGGGAATAGCTGTAACAGCAAATTGAATTAAAGTAGATAATTATCCCATAGGTGACCTCACCAGCATTTACTGTAATTAGCTACAAAGGGGGAGTAGATCTAGGAAACAGAAACTTTGGGTCCCTAGGGAAGGGGAGGGCATGCAATGTGCTGAAGCAACCCTGGAAGAGAGAAGTTCACTTCCTGGCAAGTCCCAGCCCCAGGCAGCATAGGCTTTGTCTGTACCCAATGAAAAAGGACATGGGCACACACTCCTGCTTCCTCCAGCCACACAGTATAGTAAGACCCTATTAAAATCAATTAGCGATTGGCATCAGATTCTGCTGCCAAAATGAAAGCTGCCCACCTGCTTTCCCACAGACATGGTACCATCATCCTCCATGTGGACCCTGGCATTGCTCCGCAGGTCACAGGTCTCATGCCTGCAATGTGCAGCATCACACTGGACGTACATACTACTTCTGAGATACCCTAAATGCTGAAGCACATTTTCCAAAAGAACTGCAGAAATTAGAGCTGCTCTGTTCCATACCATTTACTGCAAGAATTGCAATGGATTCTGTAAAAGCTATAAGCAATCCATGTAGATACTTAACAATGTGAGTCACCAGCAAACATTAGTGAGGATGCAGCTTGAGCAGTCAGCTATCTGGAATGGAGCACAGTAGCAGATACTACTCCACAGCAAGGAAAGACAGTAAGTTGTATTACTCTCTGTTGCTACAGATCTCATTTTAACCAGACGTTTTTAACTGCACTTGTTCATTATTGACCTGAGGTGCAGATATTACTGTGTTTAGCAGGGTTAGTGGCCTGTTTAGTACAAGAAAATTTGCACTGGCTTAAGATCTACCCCAATTTGAAGCCATCGGAGTTGAAGCAATGCAAAAGACTCCAGAGACATTCTTTTTATTTTGATTTCACTTAGGAACAGATTTAAATTAAACAAAAAAACCCCAACAAAAAACACATTCAGATGGAGATAGGAGCACCTTTCCAGGACCTGGCGCTCTTAGCTAACCTGCAGCAAACTGGCATGCAGGCAAGGCTATACAGGCCCCTGTCAAGATAAGGCAGGTACTGTACAAACACACACGAAGGGACCATCCTGCCTCGAACAGCTGACAGCTAAATGACCCATTACACTTACTTTATTTTTTTTAAAGGACAACACACACACACAGAGCACAGACATTAAGAAAATATCAACCCCACCCCCGGCTGGGTATGGGAACGTACCCCAGTGAAACACAGCATGCCAACCTTAAGCATGCTACACTCCAAAATGGATGTAATTTCATTGCCTCAAAGCAGGACTGGGGACACAGGCCAATAAGTTTGCTTTCTCAGGCATGTGCTCCACACTGCTACAAGGCAGCTGCATTATACCCATTTCAGAGCTTACGGCACGCAGAGTGGCTGTACTGTGCTTTACTGTGCGCCATTCCCTGCCACCACCCTGCAATGGCACAGACATTCCCAGTTGGACCTTTCCAGTTACACAGGAAACCAGAAACTGCTGGAAGAAAAAAAATCACCTGAGCCCCAGTCCAATGTCCTGAGCACAAGAGTTTCTTTTCTTCCTTCCTTTTTGGATTCATCCTGAAGGCAGGGCACGCTGAGAATATAGCATGGACTAGGAGTTCCCAAATTGCCACATGACCTCAGAACAGTTATTTCACTTCTCTTCACTCTGGTTTTCCCCCATCCATTAAGATGAGAAACACTACAAATAACGTCAATATTTAAATACCTTGAAAAACCTGGGCTCTAGCTTCTGTGGCTGTTGTAAACTTTTCAAACGGCGAGCTGAGATTAGTCTCTTAAAAGCCCTGCAAAAAGCTCTCTGGTTTCCAGGCCTTTTGTCTTACCCTGTCTGTTCCAAAACGCTTCTCGCTGGAAGGTGTGCACAGTCGTGCATCTGGAGCTCATTAATCACTCACATGATATTTTCTCTGTCCTACCCTACAGACTCAATCGCTGTTCGCTGTGACACTTTCTTTCATTTAACCATTGCCCTCCTGCAACCCAGGAACTTTAGTGCTTCTTGCCACTGCAGGACAAACCAAACTGAGCAACTGAAATGATGCTCTGACAGCCTTTTACTTAGCTCTGGACTATTCATTCAAATTACAATGCTGAGCAATTGTGGTTTCCCTCTAGATTTCCATAGGGACTGGATTTCTTCTTATATTCGCATACAGAGTTGGATACAAGGTGGGTGAAATCCACTGGTCACAGGATGATAGACCATAATGATCGGGGAGGTCCCATCTGGGCTTTGTCTAACTGTAAAAGATCTAAATCAGCCACGTGAAACCACTTCTGGGAACTGGACTACCTGCACGTCTCATCTTGTTTGCATACTTGCCCATCACACTAGATCGGTGGTTTTCAGCCTTTTTTAAGGGTGGACTCAAATGGAGGTGCAGACCCCTTTGAATTGTAAGTGTGGGTATCCACATATTTTTGATTGACCAGGCATCTTTCACAGACCCCTTAGACACAGTCTGTAGACCCCCAGGGTTGAAAACCACTGCACTAGATAAACACTAAGAGACCATGGTGCGCAGCTGCGTAACAAGTAACAATGCATTGCAGGATCTCTGGCCTTCCCATGCCAGACTCTCAATGGGCTTTTCATTATTAAGCCTTGAAACCTCCATGGGCAGGTCAAGGCAAAAATACAGGTATCGGGTACAGCTTCAGAGAGAAATCCAGAGGCTTGCCCAAAGCCACACAGGAGGTCTGCAGAAGAGTTGTCTAAGAGCCAGCTGCATCTTTTAGCTATAAAAATCATCCCTTCACTGCCATTTTAAGCTCTAGATTTATGCAAACCTCTTCCAATTCTGTTTCAGAAGGGCCCATATCTGGCCTCCTGTTTCTCCCTTGTGAATTCACCCTATGTGCTCTGATTCAGGAAAGCTAATCAGCAAGAAGCACATGTTCAAGTCCATGGGCTTTAAGTATTTGTCCAAGTGCTCTGGTAACTGGGGCCTCAGCAAAGAATTTCACCAAGCAACTCTCCCTCTCTCCCACCTGCACCCTGCAGCCGCAAGTCATTTCACTGGTGCGATTCTAGAGCATAACACCAAAAGAGAGCGCCACAGCCAGCCAGCTTGGGTCAATACGGGACAGCAATCACTGGTACTGTGCCCTTCAAAAGATTTGGTTGAAAACAGAGGTCACACCCACTAAAACCACAAGAGATGTCTACAATATGGAGGCTGCTCTAGGACTACTGAGTGTGTGGTCCTGGGCTACTAGGCAAAGGGGAGCCAGTGTGTAAATTCATCCCAGGTGGTTTCTAGTCAGTGCCATTAAGATCTTCATTACATTGGCAACACCTGGCTGAACCAGGAAGGCATAAATGGCTTGAGGACTTTTCTGACCCCTTGTTTTCCAACCTCTCCCGGCCAGAGGAACATGCACTACACCAAACTTTGTTCTGCAGCGTGGCGTGAGCTTTCAGTGCCAGCTACCTCCCTTTGTCTGGGGCAACTTATACGGGCTCAGCCAAGCTGCAGGAGGGATAAATTGAGCCTTTTGTGTCTCACCCAAAGTGAGAAAAAGAGGAACACGGCATTATCAGCTGATCACTGCACAGGAGCCCGCACACAGCAGAGGCTCAGCTTTAAACCCATACGTGCCAAGGACAGTCTGTTGATGGTCCATTCGTTCCAAAAGAAGCCTTGTGTTTCACTTGCTGTGACATGCAAGCACATCAACAAAATGTCCCCCCTTCCCCTTTGTATGCTCCAGAGCCTTTGTTCTTTGGCAAAATCAGGATCCCCTATGAACAGGGACAGCTCTTTCCCATGCTCTCCAGATCTTGTGCACCACCCAAGAGTCCTAAAGCTGGATGATGGATGGGATTTAAAAGCCAGAGAAGCACTAACTAAAGCACTCTCTTGGGGATGACCTTCCATTCCCATCACCTATGGGACATCTTGTTCAGCAATAACAAGTGTCAAAGCCCCCTCCCCGCCTCTCCTCCCATTAAAAATGAGAACATCTTTGCTTTGTTTGACAATCATGGCCATTAAGCTACTTTATCAATGTTTCATTCCAAAACAAATAGGCTCACAGTGTGCACTGCTCTAAGCAGCTAACCAGATATAAACATGCACTGCTGCAAAATCAGTTTCCAGGGAATATAATAAATATCTGGCGACATGCTGCCCATCAGCAAAGCTCTCATGCTTTAACAGACTCCCCTTTCCCCAGCAATGTGTTCCAGCACACTAATCTCGTTTCGCAGGATAGCTAGGTACTAAACCTACTGTACGCTTCCAAGTATCAGACAGTGCCAAGTTTAAAGCAATTTTAGGTGACGTAATACAGATTTTGATGGAGTTCTTGCCTTTTGCATTCTGTAACCCGTTAGGAATGTCTGTCTGCCTATGTTTTTCTAGCACACCCCATCACTGTGATTCAGAGGATGCGGAGAGGACCAAAGAGGAGCGTATAACGTTATAAACCCCCAAAGACTGCTATACAATTCCCAATAGTGTGGAAAGTGCTCATCCGGGCTCTTTAAACTGGACTAGACAAATGCCTGAAATCTCAGAGCCTCTTGGCTCTTTTTCTCAGCAGCCAGCAACACTGACTTTGGAGTATTTAGAGATGTGCAAAAAATCTTATGAGTGCATCTCTATCCAAAGAGATTTCCACACCAGCAGAGCAGAACCTGAACTCTTCTCCAGCGCAGCTACTCTCTGTGTGGAGTAGGCTCAGGTAACCACGCATTCAACAACCAGTTTGGGTACCAGCTATCACCAGGCATCCTCTCAACACCTGCGGTCCTTGACGATAAACTGCTGGGATGTCTCTGCTGAAGAACAGCATGGAGTTGGAGAGAGCAAAAAAGCACTGCTCTACTAGTTTTGTTATGCTTAGTTGTGTCTCAGACAGAGAAGCCCGCTTACCACATTATTGGCTCCTGGGGACTACGTTAGCAAGACGTGAGAACTGCCTGGAAAGGGGGTGGCTCTGACAAAGCTGCACACAACTCTGTACAATCGGTGTTTCGAGAACAGGGAAGCAAGCGATGTTCGACAACACATAGCAACAGGCTATTTTTCAGAGCCAGATCTACAAGGTCCTATAACGATGGGAGAAACTGCATCCTGCTTCCAGGACACCTATGCGATTGCCAGGAGCTAGCATTTGCTTTGGGCTATACACACAGGTTAGACCAGCTCTTATGCTCATCCATGTTCTGGGACACCTTCTGATAGGCTCCGAGCGATGCTCCAGCCAGCGGCTCAGCACAGCAGTGCCAGGTCTAAGGGGTACCCAGCATCCATTCCCAGCTTTCCCTGCAACCTGCTGCACCCAGGAGACTGGTTCTCTATGACCCCATGCCCAGATATAAGGCAACGCCTCCTATTAAAGTGCCCCCCACAATCATTTTGGCTGACCCAATGCCACCCCCCACCCTTGCAACACCAACGTTACTACGAGACAAAACATCAGGTAGATTTCCGAGAGTATTTCAACTCGCCAACTAAGTCCCCTGAGCAAATCCACCAGCGTGATGCCAGGCCCCGGTGCCTAATACCTAGGGATGAAGCTGTCTAAGAAGCCAAGCAGCCACCATGGGGTGGACAGGGGGAAGGGCATGGAGTTCAATTTATGCAACACAGGTTAAAAAAAAAAAAAAAAAAAAAAAAAA
>NW_017728932.1:8512893-8532994 GCF_001723895.1 Crocodylus porosus | reverse complement strand
GCAAGGTGCTCATCTAACTTCCTTTTAAAAATCCCCAGGCTAGGAGCCTGCACCACTTCCCCTGGAAGCCGGTTCCAGGCCCTAGCCGCCCTGACTGACTCAGTTGCATTACAGTAGTGATGACAGGTTTCAAATAAGACCAAGACCTCACACAAGGTAAGTGCTGACTGCACACACTAAAGATTATAAGACAGTCCTCACCCCAAACAGGTTACAACCTAAACAGACAAGCTACAAGTTGGAAAAAGTTTCATCACCACCCCCCACCCTGTACAGACAAGGAAAAATGAGGTCATGCAGCGGTTAACAGATGTGCCAAAAGTCACAGAGAGCATCTGCAGAAGAAACGAGAGCTGAACACACATCTCCCATGCCCTTGTACAGTAGCTTAACCACTAGACTACCTACCCTTCCTCCAACTATTTTTCCCCCTAAGTGACACGATCGCAGAATACCCTCGTTGGAATGCAGAGTTCCCATGGATTCCCTGCCAAGCGCTCGGCTGAAAAATCTGTGCTCAAAACAAAACCCAAGATAAGTCCCGCTGTGGCACATCCACATGAGAAAAACATGACCAAGAAAAACACTGGGAAAAGCACCGTGCAGAGGCAGACAGGTTCACATTGATGCTGTTCTCCCGTGCAGAGGGGCCTGCAGTTTAAATTGCGTGCGTGCACACATGCACGCACACAATTAAATTGCAGAATGTATTCCTAAACCACACAGATAAAACTCTTTACAGCGAGACCTTTGTCCAGGAACTAGAAACTAATTTTCAGGCTTTGAGTCCATGAA
Source organism: Crocodylus porosus (assembly GCF_001723895.1). NCBI lineage: Eukaryota > Metazoa > Chordata > Crocodylia > Crocodylidae > Crocodylus > Crocodylus porosus. The sequence continues at coordinate 8,532,199 of NW_017728932.1, read as the reverse complement.
AACAAAATGTAGTGCAATATAAAAATATGTAAACTCTCCATCTAATTACACTGGAATTGCTGCCACGTATCTTTTAAAGTGCTGTGTACATAATTAACCAGAAAGTTCCTACTCGGCAGTCTAATGGCGACAGAGTAGGGCCTCGTACTCCCTCCCTCTAACTCCCTCCCTTGTAAAAACGTTTACGGAATTCATGGATGTGCGTGTGCACTTACATTCAACATGAATGTAATTAGCAGAAACACTTATTTGGTGACTGCTTGTTCAGCTATCACTAAATAGTGCAAAGTAACTTGCAAAGCCAGAGAACTAACCTTTCCCCGCTCTATTCTCAAATGGGGCAAGTTGTGCCTTCAGCCCAAAGTGGTAACTGCACAGCACCTCTATATTAACTCCACCGGCCTGAGAGCTGAACTGGATCTACTTAGTCTGAAGTGAACATTGATGGTAGAGCCAGCTAGTCAATTCCTGGAAGGGTTTTGGAAGGGATTTCAGACATTTGGATTATTTTCAGTTTAGTGAAGTGTTGCCCTTCCCCAGAATAGCTACAATCTCACGTCCCTGTCAGCAAGATACCTGCCCTGATTCGAACCTTTTCACGTGATGCTAACACACAAAGCCACTAGCTCCCTCTGAAAACAGCAGGGGAGAGGCTGGGCAGCTTTCAGGGAAGGTGGTGACCACAGCCTCCTCAGGACAGGCTGCCCTAGGGACTTGTTACTCATTACCAGGGATACGGGTTTTCTGTTTGCCACAAAAAAATGCGGATTTTCTCCTTTAAAGGAGAATGCCACAGGAAATCGTGGGTTTCCCTTTGCAGGCTGGCAGAGTTCCAGCCTGCAAAGGGCCGCTTGGGGCAGGGGGAAGCAGGCAGGAGATGGCATGTGCATATACACATGCACACACGCACGTGGCCAGCAATACAGTCAGGCAGCAATTAAGAGCAGCTCCCCCTGGTGCCTGCGGGCAAGTCTATTGAGGGGTTGGGGGGGTGGTATAGGTAACATGGGGGGAGGCAGACTGAGGTGGCCATGGTGAGGGAGGGAGTGGGACAGGGTTCATGGATTCATAGATAGTTAGGGGCTAGGAGGGACCTTTGTAGATCATCGGGTCCAGCCCCCCTGCACTAGGCAGAAACAGATAACCGGGATCAAGTGACCCCATCAAGGTGACTGCCCAGTCTCCTTTTAAAGATTTCCAGGGTAGGCAACTGCACCACCACTGGAAGGAGTTTATTCCAGTCTGGACACCCTGACCATGAAGGAGTTTTTCTTGGAATTGAGCCTGAAGCGGCCTTCCAGGAGTTTGTATCCATTGTTCCTGGTCTTCCCCAGAGGTGCCCTGGGGAACAGCTGTTCACCAAGGTCTTAATGCACTCCCCTGATGTAGTGGTACGCCACTATCAAGTCACCTCTCAGCCTTCTCTTCTGCAAGCTGACCAAGTCCCTTGTATGGCTTGTCTTGCAAGTCCCTGATCATACGGGTGGCTCTTCTCTGGACCCTCGCAAGTTTTTCCACATCCTTGTTGAAATGCGGCACCCAGAACTGGACGCAGTACTCCAGCTGCAGTCTCACCAGTGCCGAGTACAGTGGGAGTATCTCTGCCTTAGTTTTGCATGAGATGCAATGGTTAATGTATGCTGGCGTGTTGTTTGCCCTGCTGGCCACGCAGGCATCGCACTGCCGGCTCACGTTCATGCGATGGTCGATCACTACCCCAGGTCCATTTCAGCCATGGTGCATGCCAAATTGTCGCCACCAAGCCTGTAGGCATGTTGGGGATTGTTTGCCCCCAGATGGAGCACCTTATACTTCTGAGTGTTGAACTTCATCTGGGTCTGGTCTGCCCAACTCTCCAGCCTGCCCAGGTCCGCCTGTATCTGCAACCTCTCTTCTGGCATGGCTATGCTCTCCCATAACTTGGTGTCATCCATAAACTTGGCCAGAGAGCTTTTCACCCCCACATCCAAATTATTGATAAAGATGTTGAAAAGCATCAGTCTAAGCAGTGGCAACACATAGGAGGTGCGCTTGCACCCCCTGACAGCATGGATGCACCCCCTGACGGGCCACACCCTCCTGCCCATTGTCTAAACGGCAGGAGTGCCGGTGTCCCCCTGCAAGCACCTAGCAGATCGTTGCAGCTGCTCCTAGAAGTGGCCACAGAGATCAGCAGCAGCGACCGGCTGCCATGGGATTGACCGTGGGGGGACCCGCACCCTGGTCAGTGGGAGTGGTAGTAGGGGCGGCACCAGTCGCCCATGAATCCAAGCGCAGGCCCCTGACAACAGCATGCTGCTGGCAACGTCATCCTAAAAGATGAACCCCTACTCCTATATCATCTTACAACTTGTGACACTGATTTCCTATACCTTCAGTAATCTGAAGGGTAAAGACAATGGTGTACAAAGGAGAATAACAGAAATTAATCCTCAGGCCTTTTTTGTTCCTTGCAGTACACATACTCTGAATTTGGTTGTCAATGATGCTGCCAGATGTTGTTTGGAGGCAAGCAGTTTCTTTGACCTAGTGCAATGCGTTTATGTGTTTTTCTCAGGTTCAACACACTGTTGGGAAGCTTAGTCACCATGCGCCTTCTCTAACTGTGAAACCATTGAGTGAAACAAGATGGGAGAGTCGAATTCCTGCCTTGAAGCCTCTTCGCTATGAGCTTGGCAATATTTATGATGCACTAATTGAAATTTCTGATGACACTACCCTCACAGGATCATGTGGCAATACGACATGCTGATGCAGAAGCTTTTGCAAATGGCGTTTCCAAGTTCAAATGTGTGGTTTCACTCATTTTGTGGTATAACATCCTTTTAGACATCAGCCTCACTAATAAGCAACTTCAGGTGAAGGACTTTGACAGACACTCTGCTATCCAACAACTGAAACAAACCAAAAAGTTTCTGGAGGAACAATGCCGCACAAGGAAACATGGAGAAGCAGCAAAGATGTCTCGAGCAACGGAAGGATTGGGGGGACAGACTGAGGGATACACAGGTGCAGAAAGGGAGAACAGGATATAGGGGAGACTGAACGGGAAGGGAGGGAAACGTATGAGAAGCAGAGAGAAGGAAATCTGCTCATCTCTAGATACAGTAGGGGAGAAATGAGAGCTAAAAAAGGCAGTTCTCCATCCTACAGTGAGGAAAACTTTCTTCAAATGGTGAGCAGGGAGGCCTGCCAAGTGTATGTGTGAGCCTGCAAGAGAGAAGGAGACCGAGGAAGCACATGCTCACATTTAAGGTTGAAATTTGGACCAGAAAATGTATCTCACACCCATGCCTCTGTTGACATGTGACTTTCATTTTAAAAGTGAAAAACCAATGGGCTTTGTTATTTTTCTAAGCAATATTGTGCAAAGAGCAAGCCAATCTTGTGATTTCTGGAGGGCTGACTCACCGTTCAGAAAAGCAGAGCTGACAGGGCTGACACAGCTGCTAGAAACCCTGACTAGCAGCTTTCCATACAATGAGATGCATAACCCAGAGTCACCACAATCGGCGCTCTCAGTCCGATTTGACCAAACCACTGCCCTGAGGCACAGCCAAAAAGGCATCAGGACAGAGGGCAGTCACCACTCACTTCCCCAAGAAGTGTCAGAGCCCAACATGCAGTGATCAGATGTAAAATTTCTTCTTCTTTTTAACTTCAAGTGAGGAAGCTGCAGTTATCACTGCAGAACACCTGCTGCAGTGCCAGTTTATCCCTGCCTGGGGGATCATTTCAGGCTCCAGGTTTGTTCCATTTTAGTTTTTTGCACCCAGCCCTTTGAAGGCAGAGCTTGTGAGTGCATGCAGTCTCCCTCCAGAAAACGCAGCTGAGTTACACAGCGAAGCAATATTGGAAAAGACGACCAAAAATGGTTTGCAGGAGATGGCTTTAAACATTCTGCCTCGGTGCTTTTGGAGGTGGGCAGGAGATGAAAGAGGCATTTTTTTTTTAACTCTGCAATTTCTGACCTCCCTAATTCACTGAGCTGATCTTTTCAGAGACTTGCTTCACATCTGAGCAAGAAACAGTTTACTGGCAGTCAAAACCTCGCATTGACGTGCAAGGTTTTAGCATACTACTCGTGTGAGACCAAACTCTCTAGCCCTGCTCATTACACACTGGTGAGAGGGAAAGAAAGAAAATCAAAAGGGAAAATAGTCCTATATAAAACGTGAAAAGAGAACATAACAGGCAACAGCGTACTCCGGAAGGGGAACACTCCTACTTTTTGGTTGTTAATAACCTGGGGCAGCCACTTCACTCATTCATGTGTTGTGGCCAAAACAGAGTCATGACTATTAATTGTAACTGCACCTACAGGCCCTAGGATAGGATCCCTTTGTGCTAGGTGCTGTACAAACTTACAGCAAGACACCGTCCTGAACTGCCAACAGCATCATGCCGTATCTAGACTCCTAGCGGCCCTAGGCGAACTTTTAGTATTTGGGCCCCCCTTCAGTGGTATCAATGGCTTTAAATTGTTCACGCTCAGTTGATAACATTGCCAGTCCCATATATGTTCAGTATTACAATTTTTTTTTTTTTTAATTTTCGAGCCCCCTTTCTGTCTGCGCCTCGTTTGCCCATTCCTGTGTCTGGATCTGATGCGAGGATATTCAGAGGTACAAACAACGTTTTAGGGGAAGCAATTCCCCACCGGAAGCCAGTGAGTCAGATACCTAATGGCCATCTGCATGCCTTGGTAATGCCCCTAAACAGAGTAGGCAACATAGTGGAGAGAGGTTTTATTGTTACCTCCATTTTACAAATGGGAAAAGTGAGACAGGCAGAAATTAAGCAGTTAGTTGAACAGAACCAAGGAGGTTGGGGCTGTAGCAGAGCTGGGAATTCAAGTCGTCATTCCCAAATAGGTAGCCTCCCACATGCCATTCAGTGTTTTACATGCCTCTCTCTTCTCAACGCTGTCACTGGCCATAAGCAGGAGACTGCTACTGTGACATCCCAGGAGCTGCTCCTGCTTTCAGCAATAACGAAACAAGATCCTCTCAGCAAGGAGACACCAGAAGCCACCAAGGAAAAAACAATGCACAGAAACCACAGAAGGAATTGATTGATCTCCTTAACGTGTTGTTTTTTTTTAAAGGGTATTCAAATATTTGGTTAAAAACTAGATTTGCAATTTGAAGGAGTAAAGAGACCAGACTAATAAACCATAACTGACAGTACATGAAGCAATAACAGCAGGAATGGTACAATACCTGTAACAAATGACCAGGTCACAGTGAAAGCCATAAATGCCTCTCTGAAGCAATCAAGGGCAGCCCCATGTTCAGAATGACAGCATAAATAGCAGCTCTTTGTCCACTTTAACAGGCAGGCAGTCTATAATTCTCATTATAGCGCCTGACAGGACAGTAATGGCACAGGTAATAATGTATTGATTTTGTCTGAAATATTTAACTTCAAGGCAGCAAAACTGCGGGAGCTGGAAAGGCAGTATTCTTGGGGGCTGATGGCTTAGATGGGCAAAGCTTTCAGCACAACCTGAGAAATGTGGATGCCTGATTGAGCAGAAAATGAGCCGAGACCTCAGCTAGTGTAAGCAGACTTCAATGGTGTTACTCAATACCACTCGAGGGTCTCACCCAGTGCAAACATTTCCTTTGCCCCACAAAGGAGCAGGATTAGCAAATGGTAGGCTCGGGTGGGGCTAAGGCAAAGGGTTAAATCAACAGTACAACAGATTTTTCGTCATGGCCAGAGCAGGTGATCTTCATCTCTCTCCTCCGTGGACTGGACAGTATGCGCAGCTAGTGCCAAGACAACAAGGCATAATTACGTGGCTGTGGATCCACTCCACCCTCAAACATCCCACTGCACTGCAGGACTGCCAAAAGACTGGAACCGCCTCTTGTATTTTCTAAGTGCAAAGCCATATTTGCAGCAGTCTCCGCTCTAAAGATGCATAGTGTGGGGCACTTCCAGCTCCCCAGGTGGTTTAGTGTTTCTGCTACCTTTTGGTCTCGTTCTGTCAAGCCAGGTCAGCACAGGGAAAAATGAGAGACAATTTATCAGTAGGACTACTTGTTTCATGAGCAAAGCAGGCTGGGGCTCATCCATTCTCATTCTCACACAAACACACGCACGTATCATTGCACGGCCGCGTTAAGAGTCAGATTCCAGTGTTTACACAATGACACCTCATTCACAGCAGGCTGAACACTCAGGTTTCTGCAAAGTACCTATCTCCCAATTGCTCTCTCAATTCCTCAGTAAGGCAGTTACCAGGCAGAAAGTTGTGTTGCATCGCACTTTGAGGATGTCCACAATGATAAAATGGGTGCTTGCCATTCAGAGATTGCATTTACTCAGTCTGTAAAATGCTTGAGCCCAATGGGATTTCCCTGGCTCTGTACTTCCAGGAACACCTGCCTTGAGCAAGCAGCTCACATTCAGCTCCGAAACAAACCAGGCCAGTCGGTCAGCATTTCCAACCAAGGACATTATTCTCATTTATACTGCATTTTACCCAACTCTGACAGATCTATGTGCCAACAAGTGTCACTTACACCCAGTTCCAAGAGAGGACCCATTATACTGGGTTGTATAAGACTGGGGCTCAAAGCATCTGTTCCCAGAAATACTGATAAAATCTTCAGGCTTCCCCTTCCCTAACTAGCATAAAGAAAACAAAGATCAAAATGGTCCTTTAAGCCACAAAAAAACCCAATTTGCTCTTTGCTTGTGTTGAATCTGGGACATCAAAACAGGAACGCTCCACTTACATGTCTGATTAAAGCATTTCATTCAATTCAAAGGATCACAAAGGTCTGTTCCCTCCCAGAGCACTGCCGGACTTGCCGGCCGGCGAAGTTTGACAACAGCATCATATTTCAATATTATTCCGGTGCTGGAAGAATGCCTGGACATTAAAAAAAAAAAAAATGCACAAAGAAAAAAAGGAGAAAGACAACCAAAGGCAGGTTGGAAGCTCCTGACTTTCTTTTTTATTCTGTTTTTACATTAAGTCATAAAATGATTCAGAATTTAAAGCCACAAACAGTCGGTGGGATGAAGGGATGGATAAACCAGCCAGGCACCTACTAGCCAGATAAGGGAATTATTTTATTGGTATCTTCATGTCTGATCAGCAACTAACTCCCCACCCCCTGACACCCTCTGCAAAGCTGCTTCTCTAAAGACACAGGCAGGATACCCCATACACTCAAAGACACAACAGCCACCGCATTTATGGAAACAGAGCAATTCAAAAGTATTTGTCCAGGTGCCAAGCTGGAAAACAAGCGCCCGGATTAAGAGAAGAAAATGGTTTACACACAGAAGTATTCACAAGGCAGCAGAGCTCTGTCAGAGCGGATTATCTACAGAGCGCCACAGGATGCAGGGTAGTTGTAGAGAAGGGAACAGCAAAAACAGACTCCCTGAAGGTCCTGCAGGCTGACACAGATACTCCATCTTCCCTGCCTTGGCTTAAATTCAGTACGTTGAATGAATCATGAATCACCCAGGCAGGATCAGGCCCTAACTTTACCCATGCCTCGCACCTCACCTGGCCATTTACACTTGTGCCAAGCTCATGCAAGGAAGGTGAAAGATGCAGTTTTGGGTAAAAGGGGGCAGAAGAGACTGATGTGACAGCGTTTCATGTCTGTGCTGCATAACTGCTATGGAGGGCAGAACTGGGCCCAAATTGTCCCAATCTTTGCCATTATTATTCACTGTCAACCTCAGGCATTCAGAAACAGCAAGCTGGACCGGCATATATCAGGGGGCTGGCCTTCAAATTAAGCCTTCTGACAAAAATAATATATTTGGAGAGAGGGCTGATTTATCTTTTGGATGTTGAGCCTTCAAGGAGCACCTGAATCACCTTTTCAAGCCTCTTCCAGCTGGGAGGGGAAGAAATAATCGAGAGACTCAGAACAGGCTCGTGCCATTTTGGCAATTACTGATTTACGTTCAACTTTGTTTAAAAAAAAAAAATAGACCAATAAATCCATCACTATGGTCCTGTGAGAATCTATGCACTCGTTAGACTTATGGGAAAACTGAGTGGGGAAATGATTTGTCTATGGCCCAAGAGAGGATAATGTCAGACTTTCTACAGCCCTCTGGACCCCTCCCTGGACTAAAGCACCTCCGCTCTTTCCAAACCCCACATCCAGCAGGCGCCCGCGTGTCGGCTGCAGAGGCCTTCACTGTCTGGAACATCCTAATGATCATCCTCCACATTAGCTCAAACGCCAGCTGTCATTTGGGGGATTTAAGAGGTTTAATTCATTAGCTCGGCTAATGAACCAACTTAAGAGCAAACTTCATTATGGTAGCGGGCAATTCCACTTCTAAACCTCAACAATCATTCTCCATCTTAATCTTACCCTTTAAGCTACAGGGTACACTCTGCAAAAAGCCTTTGGGGATTAAGTGAGCAAAGCTCCCCCCCCACTTCAATCCCCGCTCCCTCTGACTCGCACACTCTTGTTCTTACACACACACACATATTGTCCCTCAGTATATGAAGGACTGGAAGAGTTGCAGGGGGCTGGCCCATCTCAGAGCTACCAGAAGGAAACCCTGTAAACCTTGAGTGCAGTAGTCTTCAGCAGGGAAATGCGTATACCCTCATCAATAAATGGCCCTTGCACAATTAAGTCAGGGCATGCACAGCTCTGTGGTTGAGGCATTATTTTTAATATTAAAAAAACTGCAGAGGAAAAATACGAAAAACAGGGTGCTCTCTTCTCAGGTTCTTGAAATCGCTGCTCAGGCTTTATGTTACTCGGCCTCTTAAAAGTGGCCACCGCTGCGTGAATCACTAGGAATCCCTAGAGTCGCTCAGCTTTGGCCTGTGGCAGAGAGCCAAGCCTTCCTGTGAGGGAGGTCTGAAATCACAGCATGTTTCCTTGCACGCATTTCAGTACCGACGTGCACTTGTGGAGCACCTCCCGTCCAGAAAGCTTCAGTGAATTCATCCCAATGCCAACCCCTGATGCAGGGAAGTTCTGCTCCCCCATTTCACAGTTAGGCAAAGCAAGGAAGGGAGGGGTGGAGGGACCCAACCAAGGTCACAGTCTGTGGCAGAGCTGGGAAAGGACTCCTGGCTCTCGTGTTAGCCATATGAGCAGCCTTCCTGTGCCACACTCTCCCTTGGCCACAATGCAAGCCATTGCAGCACCCCTAGCTGGGGACGGTGTGGTTCCTATGCACCGGTTTTATTGCAAAGCAAAATCAAAAGGAGAGTATCCAAATCTGAGGGACTGTTGTTTGCAGTCAGACACTTGGTGCCGGGAAGGTGGCTCTTCAAACAGGACTTGGCTCTTTTGGAGTTCACACGAGCCATGCCAGACACAGCGATAGCGCTGGTTCTACGCATAAGGTATGACAACAGCGGAGTCTGCTGTGAGCTCCATGGGTGGTTACAACTGCCACATCATAACCAGGTCCACCACCCAGGAAAGACCAGACCGAGGGAACTTTAGAGGGATGGCTTCAATGCTTTTGTGAGCCACGGTATTTGTGGGTCACTAGCATAGAGCATGGTAGCCATTTTCCTTTAAATCAAGGTGAGTTAAAGGCATTGTCCCTGCCTGCGCAGAGCGGGAAATAACTGCAGCATCAGCAAACAGGCAGGAAGCTCCTATCACAAGCTCACAGTGTGATGGTAGTAAAATCATTTTGCTTCATATTGCCTCAGTTTCCCCATGTGCAGAACAGGAATACACAGTCACATCCATTTCACTAACGGTTGCAAAATACTCTTCCATCGCAGGAAGATGGTACCAAAGCCAGGTCCAAATTCAATCCTTTGGAAGTGACAGTCAAAGCTGCTGGGACACCCATCAAGTAAAATGCTCTGCTTCATACTTTCAAATGTGTTGTCTGTGAAGCCAACAGAACTTCAACCCTCGACCTCTGCCAGGGACCAAAATATATATAATCCTGCTGTAGAATTAGAACGCAGCTAAGTATCCATCAGTGTCCCCCACCCCCAGCCATCCTGCAAGTGGGTCTCAAATCAATAACCCAAAAGATATGCAAAGGGGAAGACAGCAGTTCTTACTCCTCTGCCCAGTGTCCCCAACCCTAGCAACTGTGTTATGAGCCTTGCTTTCCCAAAGCCCTAGACCATGGGGCTGTGCAAACACAATGGGCATGCAACTTTTTCAGATCAAAAAAGGAAGGTGCCCTCATGCCTGCAGAAAGAAGCTTGAAAACCTGGAGTTCTGAAAAGGTGGAAAAGCCAGAACATGTCAAATAAGTGCATTTTTTTTTTATTTCTTTTTGAAATGTTGCAATTTTTAAGTCAAATCTCATGCTTGCATATTCACACATCCCTGGCATCACCTGCCTTCATTTGGGACATGTCACATCTTCATGCCCAGGGGCAGACCATAAAGGAACACTTCTGAGTAACTGTCACATCAGAGCTGAGGACCAAGGGGATCACGTGAAGTCTTAACTACTGCAGCCTCTCAAGCTTGCATGTAGCGAGCTCCGGAGGCCAGGCCAGGGGCCGTGTAATGCTGGTGATGGAAGTGCTGCCTGCTGCTGACCACGCTGAGTCTGCGTTTTGGGTAAACACAGATGTCCAAATGCCAATCCACTGCATTGCTTCTGCACGAAAACTTCCTTTAAAAGTAAAAGAACGCGGCTGTCCCCGCTCTGCTCGTCACAACCCCTGGGGAAAATATTTCCACTCATAAACACCACGCTCCATTTGCTTGAAATTTTTTTTAATTAAAACTGACATTGTGGCACATTCTGCCAGCACCTCCGTCTTACTTGAAAAACTGCTGTTTGCAATGCTGACCGCCTTGCCAGGCTGCAAATGGTTTGCATTTGGCTGGGGGAAAAAAAAATTTAAAAAAATCATCCAAAAAAAAAACCCCAAAGGAAGAGCCTTTCCCAGCTTAAATCAGGCAGGACCAAGTTCCACCCCCTGGAGAAAGACAAGCAGTCTTCCCAGCCGTGCTCCCCAGCCAGGTTGACTCTCTGCTGACTTCCAAGTCGGCACCTTCATGCCCCCGAGTGCAGAAACCAGCCTGACAAATTTTATTTGAATGCTGGGGATGGACTTTTAGAGAGTCCCCAGTGCTGGCCCAGATCTCCTCTCACTGAGACAACCAGAGCTTTACTATTGATTTCAAAGGGAAGAGAGTTAGGCCAACCCTCAAGAGCCTGTGAACATCTCAGCTAAGTGGTAGCGGTGCCTTGTTCCATACGGTTTTTGGAGGATGAAATGGGATTTGCACCCTTTCTGGACAGGAACCCTCATGTGCGCACTGCCACAAATTGTGACATCTCTGATCAGAGCCCATGGGTTGAAAAAAGAAAAAAACAACACATTTGGGAGTAAAGATGAGTAGAAAAAGACACAGTGAAGCTGGAAGCTGCAGGAGCCAGCTCATTGCCGGCCGTCTCCACATGTACCCCACACAAGCAGGGAGGGAGCGACTGGACCAACATGTACCACAGGCCTTGGTGGCTTTTCTGGCTTTGAGACAACAGTTGGCATGAGAGTAGGATGGGAGTATGAAACTCTTTCTGCTCCCTCAGAGAGGATGGGATCAAAGACCGTAAGTGGGTGAAGAGAAGGGCCATGACACTGCCATGCACACGCTTCTGCAGCATCAGCTCCAGAGTCCATGTGAAGTGAAAACACCTACACTTTGGGCTGACACCCTCGGGCAGGTCTTGCAGCTCACCCCATTGCATAAGAGCGTTAGGTGCATGCCAGGTGCAGCACTGCTACCCTGCAGGCCAGGTTTCAAGACAGCAGCATCTAGTTACTCTGACATACCAGCTGACTGCAAGGGCTCTACAAGCAAAGGAGAAGTATGGGATTCAGAGGCAGCAAGATGGTGCTAGGACCTAAAATGGTAGTTCTCAACGTATGGCCTGTGGGCTGGATCCAGTCTCCAAAGCAACTAGATCCTGCCCCAACACAGGGGATCAGCAGCAAGCAGCTCAGTCAAATGCATCCCCTTCCCTGTGCTCTGTGGTATGTTGCTGATCCCTTCCTGCTAACCCTCACTCAACGCCACAGAGTAATGGCCCTTGGCAGGGAAGGAGGGGAAAAACAGGTACAGTCACTCAGTTTGCAGCTCTAAAAGGTTGAGTCCCATTGACCTGGAACAATAAAATATAGTCAACTATGCAAGATAAGATATGAGTAATTAAGCAGCAGGCTTCAGAGCACATGCCAGCTGCAGGCGGGGACCAGGAAGGAACTTCCTCCTTTGCCCTGCCCAGCCTGTATAGCATTGCAAAATTGCCTTAGTGTCACAAGTAGGGAGAATAACTTTTTTTCCCCCCAGTCATGCATCAGAAATCAGCTATTACTAAGGACAGGACTCAGAACTTGGGGGGGAGGTCAGCAAACTTGTCCAGCATACTTGATCCCAACGGCCCAATTCCTATCTTTCACCAGTTTAGCTTCCCTGATTAAAGTGGCATAAATCAGGATACCCCATCCAAGTCAATGACAGTACTCTTAATTACTCCAGTTCACAAGCTGGCTCTGTACTCTTCAGCACTGGAGTTGTGATGTTTAAAGAACAGTCCACTCCCTCCTCCTTACCAACCAACCCACTTCTCTTTGATGAGTTAGCATTTATTTAGGGTTAGTTAAGCTCAGATAGATAGAGCTAATAAACCTGGCTGCATTTTTCCCTCTGAAGAAACACACAGCTATATTTATTGCACTCAGGAGGCTAGCTCGTGTGGCAGATTTCTTAAACAAATTAACACATTTTTCAGTTCAATTAGTGTCAGGAGTCTTTGGACAGAGCCTTAGATCTCATTCCCCTTGTGACTGTGGCTGCGTGCGCACTCGAGTGCGTTCAACTACTGCACACATCTTCACAGGAAAAAGAGCAGGTGTGAGGAACGCAGCTGGGCAGGCAGCAGAGGCAGGCACATGCCTGTACAGCCTAGGAACACTGTTGTTATTTCCTCATGAAATGAAACTCAGACACAAAGAAAGCATCTTGCAAAAGAAATAAAAGGAGCGCTGCATGGAGGTGGGACGTACAAGGTGCCCAGGAATCCCACATCTTACCTCTGTTGTACAAAACAACCCCTGAGCAGACATCATGCAACATTTGTTGGGTTAACCTCTTTGGAAACTAGAGACCCACAGTACCTGAATGCATCCAGCAGCTTCAAATAAAGAAACCCCACTGGTGTCATCAAAGCTCAGCCCTGTCTCAACACAAGTAAAGCAGGAGGACCAAGGTAACTATGTAAATACTGCTGGGACTGGCACAAGGGGCCTATGGAAATTGGGCACTCAGGTCCTGTGGGAGTTCAACAGGAATTGCCTAAATTCCATCCATTCAGCTCCTTTACAAATCCCAGTCAAGTTAAAGAGGAAACCCCTCATCTGAGAAGCTATATCCCATTTCCTTGTGCAGTCATAGACGCTTGGGTTGGAGACTGTTCTCTGCCCAGTTCAAAAATGCTGAGAAAATGCCCTGGATTCAGATCAGTACAAGAGAGAGTGGGGGAGCAGGGGAGGACTGGAAAGCACAGTATTCTATAAAGCAACAAGGTAGGTCCTGGTGTTTGAAAACAGTGGCTGTACTTGGAAAGGTGCCATTCAACCAGAGCAGGATTTGACACGTCTCATGTGACTACAAGCACAGCAATTAGTAGCCCCCCTCCACCCCCACCACCTCTTGAAAAAGGCAGGGATGCGCACTGGACCTTAGAGGAAAGGCAGAGCCGATTGCTGAGGGGCTGCAGGGGAAGAGCTTTCTGCTGAGAACTTAAAAGCAGCAGCTGGGATTCTCAAAGGTGTCTGAGGGAATAAAACACCTAAATTCACAGATTCAGAAGCGATTCATAGATGCTAGGGTTGGAAGGGACCTCAACAGATCATCCAGTCCGACCCCCTGCCTAGGCAGGAAAGCGCTGGGGTCAGAGCCAGATGCCTACGCAGCCTTCTCTTAAAGACCCCCAAGGTCTGCAAACTTCCTCCAAAAATCCCAGCCAGAAGCCTGGGTACATATTAAAAGTCCTGCAACCAGCAAGGGATACAGAGGCGTGGAGCAGCACAGTCAAACCCCACTTGGCTGTGCTGCATGCGAGCTCTCAATGCAGGGTCTGGCTGGGGACCTGCTTTCCCATGTTGGAGCCTGGGGGTCAGTGCTCCTGTCACACGTCATCTCCTTCCAGCCCCTGCTGTTGAATTCAGCAAGAGGGCTGGGTGGGAGGGGTGAACGGCAGCAAAGTCCACCGCTTGGGCTCAGGAGCTGAGCAAGAGCAGGGACTCCAGCCAGACCCCAGCCCGCACTGCTCACACACAGCTCCAGCCTGAGCCCATGCAAACCATGCAGCGAGCTTACATGACACAGCCAAAGTGGGGTGGTCATATCCCTACTGAACTGTTCCTGGATCCAATACTCCCACTGCTCTGACTGAGAAAGATTTGCCGTATGTCTCCTGACCAAGATAATCCACCCCACAACCCTCTTTGAGCTGCTGCCATTTGTCCCAGGGCAGCTTCAGCTCTGCAGCATGTAAACATGCAGAGCTCCTCAGGACCCTTCTGACCCTACGGGACGTGGGACAGGGCTGAGCTGCAACCAGGGAGAACACATCCCATGTAAAACGCACTGCTGTTCTGGCACTTCCCCGTTCCAGCCCACCTCCAACTCTCTTGCAGGCCCACCCCCACCATCTGGCTCCAAACTTCAAAAGAGCGGCAGTTGCCAGCTATGAACCAACAAGGTCAAATGCTGAATGTAATTCCCTCGGCCATAGGAAGCTGCCGGGGAGCTCGCTTTTCAGAACAGCCATGCAACGCCTACGCAGCAAAGGGAGAGTGAAAGCAATCCTTAGACACAGGGAGGCACTGCGTTTTTAAAAGAAGCAGGGGAAAAAAAAGCCAGCCAGTCTGCTGGAGGAGGGGAGCCCTGAACCCCAGTTTGCTGGAGGATGGGAGCCCTGAGCCACATCCTACACTTCATGTCTGCTGGGAAGGAGAGGCAGCCAGATGAGGGGGACAAGTTACTTACTGCAAAAATGCTGTTGTCCAAATGGACAAAAAGTTAAGGATGGGATGGTTGGTGGGGGCTGCAGTCATGAACCTCTCCCAGCTGGCTGTGCTGGATTTTTGGACACAGCACATAGGAAATGGTATGGGCAGGAATTCCCAGTTTTTTATGTATTTATTTATTTATTTATTTTGGGGGGGAGTGGTGTCTAACGAACTGTACAATCTTCCTGTTTCTACAAGTCCCCTGATAACAAGCTACCTTCCTGCTGGCCATCAGGGAAGCCCAGTCCAATGAACTAGACTAGACTGGGAGCCTGGAGACCTGGGTCCTGATCCTAGTAGCTTGATCTGTGCCCGCTTGGGACAAGCTACAATCTCTTCAGGCCTCAGTTTCCCCATCTGAAAGATCTATCCATCCACCTAGGTGCAAACTCAGGGGGACAGTACATATCCACAAGGAGTATTCATCTTCTCAAAACAAGAAGTTCAACCTGGGCAAAAGAAACTCAATCACTTCTGAATCCATGTTCTCCCTGGATATACAGACACATCACAGCCACTGACACAGCACACTCTGTTCAGTCCTAACAGGGACATTTCCATGCGGGTTACTAAACTACAACTTCCTGCCTGCCTGTTCCTCCACTGAACTAATGGCCTGGAGCCCCAGAATCATCCATGCTACAATACTGAGTCTGAGCAAATACAGACCAGGCTGATACAGAGCAAGTCATGCTACCGCCTGCTGCAGAGGAAGCTGGCTTCCCCAAAGCACAACTCTACTACACAACCCCTTGCTTCTCCTGCCTTCAGGTTGACAAACAGTTTCTGTTCAAATGTTTGTCCAACAGCTGTTAAATAAGCAAAGCTCAGAAGCACATGCAGGTAGGAATTAGATAGGAAGCAGCCAGCAGGTGCTTCCATAACTACCTTCTAATGGGTTCCTCCAAACTTTGGAGAGGAGCGAGGCCTGTAAAAGCCATAAGCTACCGGCTGCATTGTTTTAATATAAGCAGATGTAGTTAAGTTAACATGCAAGTACCTGAAGCACAGTTAGCATCAATCAGCACAGCTCACTCAGTCATCCACTGAGAATTCAGTCCATCATGCTGGCATAAGTTATACTCATGCATTGGGATAGCAACTCCAGTTTCTACATGCACTTGGGCTTCCCCTGCACAGTGAAAACTGCCCAGTTGTGCTAAAACTAGGTGAAGGGAGCACAAGCCATGGCTAGGGTGGCAGACATGCTCCCCCAGTCCCGCTGGATACCTTCATCTCCAGCTAGCTGTTCCTCTGAGCACTAGGAGTCCCATAGGGGTCATGAGCCTAAGGGAGTATCCATCAAAATGGGAACAGATATAGATATAGGTTTGTCCAATAACCAACCAGATGAGAATGGGACCTTGCTAATAACCCTACACTACTTGGCCAACTCTGGCTTGGAGGTAGGCGAGTTTGACCCCCTCCTCCTTCCTTCTCTCGGACACTCCCCAATATTATTTACCGTGACAAGCAGCAGGCTCAAGTGCTGCTAGGCTCTGCTCAGGACCAGTTTGCTGGGAGGCCACAGAGCCATGATGGTCCATCTCCCAACAGATCCCTCTGTGGAAAGGAAAAGGAACAGTAGGCAGCAGCGAATGAAAAATCAAGGTGCAATGAAGAAAGAGGCAGAAGCGTGAGACAGACTTAGCACGGGAAGCACAAAGAGAGAGAGGGGAAAGAAGATCTTGCAAAAGGTGAAAAAGGTGCGAGAAGAAGGACCCACCAGCTTGGGATAAAAAGGTGATATTAAAATGTCAGCATTCTTCTGCTAGCAAACCTTTCCAGCATCCTCAAGGTTAAAAAGGGGCTTCTGATGTCTTCCTCACTGGTCCCAAACCCACAGACCTGAACCTGGGGATAACTTGCAAGTCACGTCACCAAGTTTTGTAATCCAATCCTCCCCCAGCACTCACACAGAGAAGACACCTGGCCCGAGCCAACCTCTTAATCTAGGAGATTCTCACTCCATCAGAGGCACAGAAGAACACAGTCTTAAGCCGCTACCAAAGAAACTTGACCTGTGCCTTCCTGACTAGAAGCTAGACTCACAGGAAGATGAGGAGCTTCAACCCTGATAGCCCTCTGATTTTAACCCTTGGCAGAGAAAAACCCTGCCTGGCAGAAGGAACATTATCTCCCAGAGGCCAAATTCGATTTCACAGATCTTTGCCATGTGGCCCCCAGCCCCTTCTTTTCAATACAGAACTGCAGCCAGTGGATGCCCCAGTTACCAGCGTGTATGCTCTGGGATCAAGATGCAGCAGGGCAGCCAAAGGCTGCAACCAATCTGCCTAAACAAAACCAAACCACTGCACCTGAGACCAGCTACAGAACAGCCTTACACACCTCCTTAAAGCTAGTGTCTAAAAGCTTTGCTGAACAGGCATGTTGAACACACCTGCTTACTGAGCTCAGTGTCTGATGTTCTAAGTGACATTAAGAATGTGCTTCACGACTACTGAAGTCAATGAGATTGAAGCACTTGTCTAAGCACAGTGTCATGATGGAGCAAAGATCCCCAGAGACGCATAGTTTGGATGACCAGGCATAACACACTGCACAGTCCCCACTGACTAAAAACTTACAGGGAGCAGGTAATCATAGTACATCTATTATGCGGCAATGATATGAACCTGGCTTCTTACCCTGCTTGCTGTTGTTTGGATGCAAAGCGTGTAATGTGCTGGGAATTTCTCCCAATGCATTTCTGCTCCTCATACAATAGCAGCTTTCTGTTCCTCAGGGAAAGCTAGAACCTCAGAGCCACTCCTAAAGAGATACGATTGATCTGATACAGGTAAATAAAGGGTAATAAAGTCTTCAAACAAAGCAGGTTACATGGAGGTTAAGAATCAGCAGAAAGGATCTTGCTAAGTATCCTAAGTAACCATGTGGGTTTGCCTTGCACCTTTAAAACAAACGCTTTCAATAGTCTTTTCAGAGATCTAATATAACCCTCTGCAGTTGAATGCTAATATGTTGCTACATATGATAATTTGTGCTTACCCTGGTTATAATGCTGCAATGGAGAAAACCAAAATCAGTAGAGGTCATGGTGTATCTTGGTCACACATCCATTAACAAGTAACCAGTCACAGGCAGGGAACATGCAGCCCCCCAAACCTAACTAGTGGGAGAGAGGTTATACTAATCAATCAGTCAACTGCTACTTATGAACAGCAGAGACCCAAGAGCAAACCCTTCCCTTTCATTAGTTTGAAGAGCAATATTTATCTTCCTAAATCAGACTGTTGCCTCTGCAACATCATAACTCACTGGTCCCCCATTAAAGCAGAGGGCTATTCCCAGATGGAAAGCGATGGTTCACCAGCTTCAAACTCCACTACAAAATACTTTCCTACAAAATACACACCTCACTAGAGAGTGAAAAATTAGTGGATGCCAAGCTGCACACGGAGGAAGTACTCCACAGCAGGCACAAAGGTGTCATTTGGATGAATTACAACTATATTCCCACAGCAGCTGCCACTCAAGGCAGTTAATAAAGTTAATTGATTGGTAAGATCGTGACAAAGAATTGCTCTGTAATTTTGCCAAGAGCCCCCATGCTCTGGCATTGGAGAAAGATGTAAATAGAAGTCTCCAAGAGCCCTTCGCTGTCCCCGCCATCATTGCTGAATTATTCTCCTGCCAAACTCCAGAGGACTAATGAAGACATTATTATCAGTAATGCAATTCAGGGGTGTCAAACACATCTGGCCCCATAGGCTGGATGAGTGGTGCGGGGCTGGTACAAGGGCTGGATTAATGGCTCATGGCTGGCCCCATAACCTGTATCAGGTCCACAGACCTTCCCCCCGACCCAACCTCAATGCTGGATTCCAGCACATGCAGCACTTGTTCTGGCCAGTTTGGGACTATGCTACAAGCAGCACCCACACAGGGGCAATTTCAGAAGCGTGCCACACACAGGTCATTTTCGGCCTGGAGGGATGTTGAAGTGGGGTCCCCCAGGGCTCGGTCCTCGGGCCCACACTGTTCAACATCTTCATCGGTGACTTGGACGAGGGGGTAAAAAGCACCTGTTCAAATTTGCTGATGACACTAAGATGTGGGGGGGATGTGGGCACACTAGAAGGGAGCAATAGGCTGCAATCAGACCTAGACAGGTTACAGGGGTGGGCGGATGAGAACAGGACGGGATTCAACACTGACAAGTGCAAGGTGCTGCACCTGGGGAGGAACAACCGGCTCCATACCTACAGGCTGGGGAACTCCCTTCTTGTCAGTACAGAGGCAGAAAAGGATCTTGGA
>NW_017728932.1:8510491-8511459 GCF_001723895.1 Crocodylus porosus | reverse complement strand
TGGTGCTGGCTCCTACCCTGGGGGTCTTTAAGAGGAGGTTAGATGAACACCTTGCTGGGGCCGTTTGACCCCAGTATTCTTTCCTGCCATGGCAGGGGGTCAGACTAGATGATCTACTCAGGTCCCTTCCGACCCTAGAAACTATGAAACTATGCCTACTCCAGCTGGTCCAAGATCCACATTACAAGCAGCACCTTCATCTCTGACCAAATGGGGCAGATGCCACATGTGGTGCATGTCCCAGACTGACCGGGGTGGGCATCACATACAGCATGGGTCCCAGGCCAACTGGAGCAGGCAGTGGGTGAAGCATGTGCCCCAGACCCTGCCCACAAGGCCAGTCCGGCACACACTACATGCAGTGTATGGGTCAACTCCACATTCACGGGGCAGCAACCGAGGGCTGGATGATGGGGCTTCCTGGACTGTATCCCTGACACCCCTGATGCAATTGATAAAGTATCCTATGCCAAGGCCCCTAGGGCATCACACAGCCACTCGAGTTAAACTGGTGCTTAAAGAAAAGGCCTGGTCCTGCAAAGCGCTGAGCAGCATCTCAAACTCTCACAGATCCCAAAGGACTCTTACTGCTGCTTCTTCAACAGGCACTGCGTACCAACAGCCACCCACACACATAATCAACTGCAAGACTAGCGCACAAAGGCTGCTCACAGACGTGGGGAAAAAAATGGCGCTTTATTTTAAGTTTGGTGCACCCCTGCACCAAGTACAGTGCATGCCCAGAAGAGGCATCGCATTAGTTTGACCAGGCTCGCCCAATATCCGTATGGATCCGGCACTTCAGGGGGGCTTTTTGGTGCTTTTAGCTAAGAGCTGATTGAATCAGCTTTAGATAAGATAGACAAAAAGCCCCCCTGAAGTGCTCGAGCTATACAGATGCTGGAGAGCTGAGTCGAATTAACTTGCTTCCTCTTCTGGTAAAGTGCTGTGGTTTTGTTTTTTTTTGT
>NW_017728932.1:8507279-8510319 GCF_001723895.1 Crocodylus porosus | reverse complement strand
GGGGGGGGGGCCGAGTCAGTCTTCAGAAATGGAAGGATCAGGCCCAGATCATTCAAGGTGCTGAGTACTTACACGTGCCACTGCACTCGGTGCTCAGTTACTCTCAGGGCACAAGGCCCTGCAGAGCTGCAAAGTCCTGGGGGATATAGACAGCTGGCGTAGGAAGTTGTTTTATAATAGGAAACTTGATTTTTTTTTTTTTACATTGGTTACATACGGATAAAAGAATTATTTCCATAAAAGGTGATATCCCGTCCCAGTGTTTAAAAAGACTAGGATACCCATTGCACATGGTGGATTACTATAAACACTGCTATGGTGTGTTTTGTATTAGTCAAGTGTTAACTATTTTTGTATCCATTTGCTCCTCACTTCATTTGTCTCACTGGCAAAAAAACCCACCGTGAGCAGCACCCACTGGGAGCCACCCCAGCAAGACTGAGCAGAGAGGGTGATTTATGGGAAAGCACACATGCATACACAATGCTTCTTTTTAGGACTTTTAACTTCACAATTTGGATTCAGCATTCTCAGATATCGAATGGTTGATGCTATTACACAGAGGAAAAGGAAACAGCAGGGTAGTTGCTCTTATCGCTACCTGAAAGAGGCTCTTGCAAAATTAAGTTGCCCTAGCAGTCAAGGCAGCCTAAGGGGGCTGCACTTAAACCAAGAGTCTTATTCTAAAGAGAGGTGATAGAATAGCCTCATTGCAGGACCCCATCCTGCACCTTCCCCAAGGAGCAGCCTTGTAGTTACAAACTCCAGTAAACTTATTTGCCATTTAGGTTTGTTGGGTTGTGGTTTTTTTTTGTTTTGTTTTTTTTTAATGATTAAGGCTTTTCCTTTGCTTCACAGTGCTTAGTACATGCATAGCTGTTTGCATCCTGGAAGCTCTTTGCAAATACTAAGTCAGTCTTGTTACAACACATGAGCGAGGCAAGCGTCACTCATTTTACAACACGAGACGGAGAATCGGACAAACCGTCACAGAGCACGTGATTTGCCTAGAGCTGAAGAGCAAATCCGTGTTGGAGTTAAGGTGCGGGAGTTTCTAGTGCCTGGTTCTCTGCTTACTTTGGAAGGCTCCGCTGCCTTTCAGCAGCTGATCGTCTCCTGGAGCTAGTTATGAATGTGACTTTTCTAGGGATGCTGGTGACTACATGGCAGAACCCAGTTCAGGATTTAGGGCTCTCTCAGAACCCATCAGCCAGCATACCCAGGTCTGATCCAAAGACAGCAAGAGCCTTTTGAACTGTGTCTTCAAAAGGCTTTGAATCAGGCACTCTCAGGAAGCCTAAAAATCAATTCAGCCACGTTAGCCTTGCACAGACAGGAGGGGGAAACTGGAGTTGCTGCAACTCATCTTCTTAGCATGCCTGAGAAGCCTGCTCCAAGTGCTCACCTCCGTGGCGACCTCAGCAGGCTTGCAGCAGGCTTTGCAACTGGGATTGTCAAAGGAGCCCAAAGGAGTCAGGCTCTTACATTCATTGGAAGTTGAAAATTAACACAGTCTGGTTCCGTGGAAAAGCCAGGCTTCTGTGCATTACCCCATGTTACTATTATTGTGCATTATGTTATGACAGCAGCCGGGTGCCCCCATCAGAAAGAAGATGCCTTTATATTTGGGGGTCTTACAGAACCCAGAATGAGAGGCAGTCTCTGCCCCAGGGAGTATAAAATCTGAACGTGGCATCCAAGTCAGGTCGCGGCAGGAGGAATCTCACCCCCCAAACTCCTTCCTTGAAACTCAGACTTTGGGAGAAATGAACTACCAGGGAATCCTACTGCCCTCTACTTACCATTCCCACTACGAGTTAACCCAGCTGCTCTGAATCCTCAACTCGGAGATGAAGACACAACCGTGAGCATCAGACCTCCAAGAGCCATCCTTAAAATGTTCAAAAGATCAGGGGTTTGTTCAGTGCCATTCCCACCTTTGCAATCAGAGGCAGGGAACAACACCACCTCATTAAAAATGTGTTTCGAGTCTATTATAGTATCTAGGACAAATTGTTTCCTATTATGACACGGCAAGGTATATTTTGTCCGAGCAGCTTCTGAGAAACACTTGCTCATGATGACTTATTTGAGACTGTAACAGGTTCCCCACCTGCTTCCAGTGCTATCAAATGAATTTCTGACTCAACCGGATATCTAGTTTCCCCCAATCTTGGTGGCAGGATACCCCGACAGCGATCTGCCAGGAGGGCGGTTCGTGTTCAACACCACAATTCACTCAAATCCCAAGGCAGGAAAAACCTTTGGCTTGCAGCTATGAAGTGAGAAGAACTTGAGCACTTCACAATTTGTGACGCCAACCGAATATGGGAGCAATACCCAGCATTATCTCACGAGGAGCACGATCCAAATGCCCGCTGAAGTCAGCCGGCATCTTCCCGCTGACCGCGGCGGGCACTGGGCCGAACGCTTCTCCAGCAGCGAAGTCTCGGCTCGTCCTCATTTGTGGGCAGCAATTTACAACTCGGCTCGTGACCCCTTTTGACACTCGGTGGGACATCTGTGCAACTATGCGATGCAAAACACGCGCGCGCTCTTTGGCGCTCTCGTTGCCGCAGCCTTGCTCCTGTCCGACCGGTCCCGGGGGACCTCGCCGCGCAAACGCCCCCCAAAACCCTTCTCCCTCAGCGCGGGGGCATCCGCCGACCCCCGGGAAAGGGGGGGATCCGCGAAAGACGACTATGCTCAATGAAAAAGTATGCACGTAGGCGCCCTCACAACCCAAAGGGCTCCATGCCCCGCTGGAAACGTTTCAGGGGTCCGCAACTACGTTTTGAAAAAGGGCTTAAGAGCATCCCCTCCGGCCCGCAGGCGGCCAGGGACGCTCGGGCCGGGGCAGGAGGGCGAGGAGCAGGGAGGACGCTGCAGGGGCTGAGGAGGGTCCCGCTCACCTGGCGCAGGTGCCGGAGCAGCTCGGTGGCCTCGTGCTGGCGGCCCTGCTGGACGAGCAGCAGCAGGTCCTGCACCAGCCCCACGCGGCGGCGGTAGGGGGGCGCCGCCCTGGCCCCGCCGTCCCGGC
>NW_017728932.1:8497958-8507179 GCF_001723895.1 Crocodylus porosus | reverse complement strand
GCCGGCGGCCCGCGCTGCAGCGCCGCCAACCGCCGCGGCCCCGCGAGCACGTGCCGGCGTGGGAGCACGTACGTGAGAGAACGGGCGGTGACCGCGTGTGCGAGACAGCAGGTGTGCGTGCGGGTGCGTGCTTGGGTGAGCATGCATGAGCGAACACGAGTGGGAGAGAGAGAGGTGTGCACGCATGTGCGAGAGAACACGTCGGAGCGCGGGGGGGGGGAGCACGTGTGTGGATGGAAACCCAGCCTAACCCACGTGTACGCGAGCGTGCGCTGCTGCCAGCGTGCACGCGCGCGTGTGTGCCTGCATGCAGGTGGACTGGCACCTCCTAGACTAACCAAAGCGTGAGCAAGAATTCGCGCGGGTAAGGCAGTGCTGGCCTGGCACCTCCTGGCCTACGCAAAGGCCCCCAGGCCTCGGGTCTCGCTCCAGCCTGGCCCGCAGCCACCTCCGAGCTGCTCGGTGCCAGCACCAGGCAGACGGACAGCTCTGCTCCGGCGCGGCCAGGGCCTGAACGGGGCCGGCAGAAGAAAGCGCCCGAGGAAACCTCCGGCCTCGAACGAGGGCTGCCCACCGAGTGCAGCAGTGCTCCTCTCCACCCTGACACCAGCCTGCCTTGACGAAGGATCCCCAAGCAATACACCTTTCCACCAGCCCTGGCGGGCTAGGAGGGGCCGTCAGAGCCAGGCTGCTGAACTGATCGAGGTCTGCCATCATCCCTCGGCTGGATGACAAGAGTGTTTCGATACCTGGGCACCAAGCCCTCAGTGCTTCGAAACCTCCAGTTGTTGCAGAGTCACACACCTGCTCTCTGCCCCCTACCCTGCCTTCCTAAGGAAGTTCAAGGCCTCTGCCCTCATCTTCAAAGCTCTCAAAAGGCTGCAACCAAGATCGCAATTAAAGCCCTGGGGCAAAAGACGGTGCTCAACTCGTGTTTCACCGTAAAGATAAACGCTCACCTCTGCAGAAAACCAGGCTCTTGCAGGGACTGACTGGCCCACCTCTGTGAAAGACTCCCCAGGGAGGCCAGAACCAGCGCAGACCTCAAAACCTTCCACTCCGAGTACCACCTACGTGCCTTGGACCTTGTTTCCTCTAACCAAGCAGCCTAGAGCAACACGCTATTAAAATGAATCCCAAAAACAAGTCATGCACATACACAGCAGACATTAATCATGTTGCAGGGAGATGCTTAAACATTACCGCTGCGACTGTGGAATAAAAACACATACGGGAAAGAACCCGATGTAACATCACTCGGAGCCTTGCTTTTTCTGTATTGCAAAATAATTAAAAAGCAAACATCTTTTAAAGACGCTTTCATTTAAATGCAAGCGCACACAAGTGTGGCGTTACCTTTGGAAATAAAAGGTGACCCTCTCCGATACCTAATGACTTGCAGGACACCCAAAGGAGTCGTAGTCCCCTGACAAAGCCCTTCTGTGCAAACCCCCGGAGTCCTGTTAACTTCAGGAGGACTCTGCGTGGGCAGATGGGCCTATGCTGTCAGAATCCGGTATGGGATCCTGGATTAAACCAGAGGCAGGGATCCAGCAGAAGATGTGCTTGCTGGTGGAGTAGGGCACCTGCAATTTACTTTAGTATTCTTAAATAATACAGCTGAGCTGTGCTAGGAAATGCACTTCAACATAGTTGAGTGGTAACATGAGGCTTTGCTGCCACATCCAATAGTAACTCTTTGCCGAGAGCTTGCAGACGTGGTGATGATTTTTTCAAATTTGACTTATAAAATGGGCAAACGATGCACGGACAGGTCGGCCCCTTCATCCATGTCTAGCTTTGCCTAGAGTTAGGGTCTAATCTTGCAAGCTGCTCTGTGCAGGCAGAACCCCAAACACACGCCAGCTTACAGGGTCCGCCTTTGTGAAGCAGATTAGAGGAGTGTTGTTCCTTATCTTCCACTGCTGAAACCCAGGGGAGCAGGATCAAACATCCTCTATATATCCCCCTTCCATTTATTTGCCACCATGTAGTTTTTTCCCATCCAAACCAATGACGTGTAATTGTTATTTCATGAGCAACGACTGTGGGTTCAGCCCTGCCAACACACACGGTTTGTTCCTTCCTTTCTACAAAGTAGGAACTGGCAGCCAACACACTCAAGGCCAAAATGTATTCCAGCTAACCCAAAGGATAGCTCTGCCTTGGAGTCTGTTCTTCACAAAAGTCTGTAGGACAGCTGGCTCTGTTCTGCACGGAGGAAGAAATCTATTGTAAATAGAGAAGTCAGCAAGACAGGGTTAGCTTGCTCTGTAAAATGTATTAAATAATCAAGAGGAAGAAAAAGCTGAGGTTGAAGGCCTTGGCCTTTCTGACTGCCTGCACAATTTCAGACGGCGCAGTGGCAGAGGCAAACTGTGCTCAGGAGTCAGCTAAGGTGGGCAGACCTTTCCAGAAAGATGGTTTACAGGAGTAGAGAGTCTAGGTAGAGAGCCCCTCTCACCCCGCCTCCTTCCAACCAAAAAAAAGAGCACATGCATATGTCTGTACCGGTTATTAAATGACCAGAGTACTGGCAGCCCAGCACACCAATTATCCACAGCATGGGTACATTGCTCAGGCCACCAGTGCCAAGTTGGTGCCCCCACATTGACCCAGAAGGGCTGCTGCTGGTGGGGAGTGGGGAGCTCAGTTTCCATTACATCTTTTAGCTTCTCAGCAGAGGATGCCAATTAGCACCAGTTATGATAACAGACACCTGCCCACAGGAAATGGAGCAAAACCAAATTAATTTCACCCAGGCTACCAGAGAGTAATGAATGATCGTTTCTATGCCAACACTGCCAGCCTGAACCCTGCAGGGATAAGAGGCCCTTGTAACCAACCCATTACCACTTTCTCATGCAGGCCTGCTGCTACCCACTCCTGCTGGTAGCTGGACACCCAATCTTAGCAGCAGCAAGAGCTGGTGCAACTCCTGAATAAAGTAGCACTTGCTCAAGTGGTTCATTCAGGCCCCTGCAATTATCCTCTCAGGAACAGCTTGGAGTCAAGAACAGAGAGCCATTGCCCTCTATTTTTGCTGCAGAGAGAGCTCTCCATTTTCTTTTTTACAGTGAACAACCCCTTCTATGGCACCTCATCACAGAAAGCACTAGAAAGTCCTTGTTATAACAGCAGTAGAGTACAAAGCCCGCCCATCCTATAGAGTAAGTTAATTACAAAGATGGAGATGGTCCTAATCTCTCTAGCCAGTGGATTTGCATTTACTTACATCAGGTCAGAACCTGACCCAGCCAGCTCCACAAAGCCAGTGCATAAAGATTAAGGACCAATCTGCAGTATCCTCCTCTCACTGAGTTATAGTAATGAGGCTTTTCACTGAGTAGGATGCTATTTTCCATAAATCCAGATTTCACAAGCTGCCACCTAAAGGTATAGAGAGAAAGGTAATCTTTAAGATGTCACCCTGCCCTGCCTTCTGCAGGGATGTAGGTGCAAAGCTGAGAGACTGACCAATGACAAGGGGGGAAAAAAAAAAGAGCAGTTTTAATAATTTGGCATTTGATCCTCTGTGACCTTATTAGGCTGACGGTTCTATTTGTGTTATTTATGAAGGAACCCAAAAGCATAAAAATTCCCTTGTCCTTCTAGGCTATTTGGAGAATTTTTCAGGCCACAACCCATCAGTTGTTGTTCATCCTTCAAATTCAGAGATGACCAAGACATCACTGGCTGCCTTGGTTTCTGTGAACCTGTGAATGGCCAATTTGTGCTTTGGACTGTCTGTGGCACACCAAGCAGGAGATGCCACATTGGTTGCCCGATCAACAGCGGACGTGCTGCTGTCGCGAGATTCACACAGCTTGTACTTCTGCTCTGCCTCAGCAGTTCTTCTCTGCTCATAGACCGTAGCTCCAGAACGGATGAGGCTTTGCCAGGTGGAACGATCATGAGCGAGACCTTCTCAAGGCTTCGGGTCAATGTTGAAATGTTTCAAGGATGACTTGAGGGAGTCCTTGAAGCGTTTCTTCTTGCCTCCTCCAAGACCGCTTTCCCTCTTTAACTCACATAAAAGATCTCCTTTGGCAGTCATTCATCTGACATCCTGATGACACGGCCTCCCCATCTCATCTGTGATTTCATCAGCAGCATCTGGATGCTTTCAAATGCCTGCCCGCGTACGAACCTCAGCGTCCAGGACCTTGTCTTGCCATCTTACCCTCATCAGTTTCTTCAGACAGCCTGTGTGAAAGTGGTTCAGCTTCACAGCATTACGTCTGCACACCGTCCAGGCTTCACATGCATACATCAGGACTGACAACACAATGGCTTTGTAGACCTTCGGTTTTGCCTGATGACGGATGCCTCTGTGCTCCCGCACATTTGTACGCAGACTACTGAAGGCCACACTTGCTCTAGCAATTCTGGCATTGGTTTCATCATTGATGCGAACTGCACGTGACAAGGGTAGCGCCGCAATAGGTGAACTTGTCCCCTGCCTGGAGGGTTTGGCCACTCACTGTGATGGTAGACTATGTAAGGTTTTCCTGATGCATCACTTCTGTCTTCTTCCATCAGTCACTAGTAAGTGACACTAGCATTCGAGACACTGATCCACCCTAAAGCAGGAACTCCAGACACTCAGATTTCCTAAACAGAACAAGCTTTTTTCCCCTGACAACCACCAGAAAGACTTCAGTTAGTAACTTTTATGAAAATCCAGCCCCCAAACTGTTCAAACTTGGAGACAACCCAAAAAGAAAAGCCATGACTGAATATGGCTCACTCAGAGCTGAGAGTTCGAGGCAAGCTTTCCGTAACAGATGACCTGCTCCCCAACTTCAGTGTTGAGGGTTTTTCGCCCCACATATCCAGCATGACCAAGTTATATTGCATCTGTACTGGCATTCCTAGGCTTCACGTAACAAAAGTATTCTCTAACAGTAATGACTTTACCATCCACAATATAAACTCTAGACCTTTTGAGGTATAAAGTGGTTATTTAAAGCAATACTCCCCTCAAACGGTGAGGGTCTTCAGACACAAGGCTCTGATCTGGAGCAATTTCTAATTCTGATTCTAATAGGATTAAACACACACACTCTGTCTTGGGTAGGATCAGAGGAGCTGCTGATTTGAATCTCTTGATAAGGAAGGCGATTAGAAATTAAGTTTTAATGCCAGCATCAGATGCATGTCAGTGCTGCTTGCTACCTGAAGCAGGCCAAGCTGATTATTAGAAATATCACCTTGGAGATGGAATTTAAAAGAATCCCAGAGCTAATGAGATTTTTTTTCTTAAAAGGCAGCACTGCTTTGTCCATGCCTTGAGATGCCTTTGAACTCTATGGCCACATCCACATGAGCAAGGGCATGTGTTTACAGCAGCACAAACAGCAGGGGCACAAATTTTGTCACTACTTTGTGCCACAGTGATTGCCCCTGCTTGTGCACGCCCCATCTTGAGGCATACCTGGCCAGTCCTAGGCTGCCCACTCCCCCATCTCCACGTTTGTCCTGGCATATGGCACTTTGACGTGCTTTGCGCAATCTTTTTTGCTACCTGGAAATCCTTAGCAAATTCTGCCCTAGTGCTGCAAATTATCAGCACAGGGCACAGTTTACCATGCAACACATGCAGTCTGTCCTGTTGCAGAGGTTTTCCGTTCCACAAACCGCACGTGCCTGCAGGTCTGGATCCAACCTATGAGGGCAAGAGTGGTCCATCCCAATAAAAATTCTCTAGGGGAGAAAAGACAAATTGAAAAATATGGAGATTAAAAAGGACAAAGGGATATCTATATCTGAAGCTCTATTCAGTCTGGGATTGACAAGAAGGAAAAGGAGTTAGGCAGCCTTGAAAAGTTTCTCAGGTAACACAGCAAGACATAACTGGAATGAATTGAACTCTTGAGACATAAATGGTGCGTTATAATAATGGCAGAACGTTGGTGTGCCAAGAGGTGTTTTAAGGGGATCCTTCTGACCCAGGAGGAGTTTGAAATGCTTTGCTGAGTGCAGATGAGGTCTTCCCATCCTCACTTCTACACCAGGATAAGTCAAGGATGCATATCCTTGACAGGGCTGGCCCAGGCACCCCTTCCCCCAGGGTTTGCATCCATTCCCTTTGCTCTGTGCAAGGTAGAGTACAAATAATCAAGTTATGCTGTGCTGCACTGCAATGAAAAAAATCCTTTCCTTCCTTCATCCCCAGCAATGCAGCAGGGAACCTTTCAGAGAAGGGTTAGTGTGGAAGCAGGCCTGGGGTTTACCTTCAGTGTCTTTTTGTACTATTCAAGAAAGTCAGTCCTGGCATCTGAAGGCTTCTCATAAGTAAGAATCTATCCAAATTGATTCCACGGGCAGATCATGGGGCTGGCCACCATTTTCACAGACTTATTGCAGTGGTCCCTCCTGTGCCTCTGACTGGCTTCCGAGGACGGGGGGGAGGCTAGCAGTCCTGCCCCACCCTGGAGACTGGCAGATGGCCCAAAGCCACACCATAATTACCCTGATAAGCCCATGGAAGTAATTATTGATGCTTTACACTAAGTAATCTCAGCATGCAATTAAACTCTAAACTGAAATATTTTATGAAATTCAAGATATACACAACATGAACTGTAACGAATATCATCACTATAGTTTATTAAATGACATTGTAAAAGGAAGTTTACTCAGTGCTAATCTTGAGACAGGCAATTCATGCTAGCTGTTAAATGCCAGCACGCAGCATCCAGCAGCAGATGCTGCTGACATTTTCTGTCTGTGGGATGAATGCTTGTCGGTACACCGAAATGGCACACCCACCGTCCACAGAGTTCGCTGGAACGGTAAGGCAGCATTTTGCCTGGGCGTACAGATGTAGACACTGGTCACAGAGGTCCAAAACATCCGGCACTCTTTAACAAAGTTCACATAAGCAGCACATTCCTTGTCCTGTTCTTTCTGCCATCCAGGGATTGATTTCAGTAGCTGAGAGTCACAGTTCAGAAGAGGCACCTGGTTGAAGCCTAAAGTGCAAACTGCTCTAAGGAAGGAGGCAGACGGTCGTCTGAAACACGGTGACAGTGACAGGTCATACCTGTAGTACTGATTCAGCTTCATGGCTATTGCCTGGAACAGGCCCCCTCTCCACCGGTTTTCACAAGGACAGTTTGACAGTTCTTGTGATGCCATGTCTTGACCCAACTTATCAAATCCATCAGCTTGTCATGTGCATGGTGGATCACAGCCTGCCAGCCTTCAAAACACATTAGAAGCTCCATGAACTGAGTGGCATTTTCTGCCACAAGCTTCACTTGATCTTGAATGTCTCCCTGTTCCAGGAGATCGCAAAACTTAAGCATGCACTGTGTGCTGGGTGCGATTTCCAGCTCCTCGCTCACAAACTGCTGTTAGTACTGCATATGCATGGCAAGTTGGAGCAGGCACTCAGTCGAGCTCTGCATTTCCTGCGGCAACGACTGCTGGTGCAGTCCACAGGCAATGGACTTTTGGCCAGCCCCAAGGAGAAGCAGCGAGCCCACAGGCTGACAGTGCGCTCCACCACACCTCTGCTCCTGAGGTGGGACAGGCAGCTGGCAGGCAGCACGCTCTGTACAGGGCCAACCCTGGGGCTGGAGCGAGAGCCAGACACCGGGCTCCACAGGGGCCCAGGGCCCAGCCCAAGAAGAGGACAAGTGACTGGCACAGCTGTGGGTACAGGGGTTGATGAGCCCTCCTGGGGCTCTCAACACCTGGCAGCAGCTGCAAGACACATGGGGGCAGGCAGGGATCCAAGCTGCAGCACCAACCCCAGAAGAGGGGGAAGACCAGGGTAGGCACTGGCTCACACTACATCCTTACACCAGAGCCAAGCACCTGAGATCAGGACCAACTCGACTGCGGCCCTCCCCCCAAGACCCTGACCGTCATGCAGTCACTGGAGGTCAGGTACCTTTAGGGGTTGCAAGGGGGTTCGTAATACCCATGGGGCCCCAGCTATCCAAAGAGCTTGGCCCAGAGCAGGCCAGCCCACTCGGACTGGACTCATAGCAGAGGGAACACGCCAAAGAGCCTCAACCACCTGGAGAAAGGTGGCCAAGGTATGCTCCTGGGCCGAGACAAGGCCTGAAACAGACTTGGACACCATTATTTAAGTTGTTTTAGTGTATTTATTTTCTTACACAAGCTGGATGCTGCTAAGCACAGAACACTACCAAGACTCCCGGGTTCAGCCAATTCACGCTGGCTCTGGGCTGCTCGGTTTCCTTCCTTTGCCCAGCAGACGAAGCCAAATTGTTTTAAAATTGGAAATTATTAATAAAACATTGTGTTCAAATGATACCGAGCTATATAGTGGCATTTCATTTCAATCAGGGAAAAACACAGGTTTGGGGTTTTTAATCAGAGAATTTGGGATTTTGAAACCAGGATCCCTGCTCATAAGCCACGGAGCTAAAACCAAACTTGGCAGAAATCTGCATCTCCAGTCCCATGCAAGAAGCCAGCAGTGCTTACCACCGTGAAGTACACAATAGGGAAAAAGACGTCCAGATGGCTCTTTCCTTCTGCTTATGCCACCACCATTGGACCACCTCCAATTGACTTCAGAAACGTAAAAAGCAGAAGCAGGCACGTGATACAAACCTTCACCCTTGCTGAAGAGCCTTTAAAGGACCCCAACAGTTGCTCTCCACCACTAATACAACAAATCTCCAAGAAGGCAGCGTTATACCATAGAGGACTTTGAATAGCATAAGCTGTCTTCTTAGCTTGGGAAAGATTGAAATGCTATTCTAAGCAACTGCTCCTGAGATGCATGCTCTTAAATACTTAGATATACAGATGTTCAAGGCTTTGAGCAAGAGCAGTGCATAAATGACAAGGAGTATAAAGCACCTGGAGAAAAACAACCATGAATGAGACAGGATCGGCATGCTTCTGGTCCACAGTAATGCCTAGCTACCCAAAGGGTATTAAGTGCGGAGGCACTTAGGGCAAGGGATGTAGTTGTCATGGATGATTTTAATTACCCAGACATCCGTCAGCCAGGACAGACCGTTCCAGGTGGTTCCTGGCTGAGATACAGGACGTCCACTTAATCCAGGAGGTGCACGGTCCCACCAGAGGTCAGGGGCCTCCAGGTTCTTGATCACCTGGGCGATAGCGATCATCGCTTGCTGGAACTCACCATCCAGCGCAGGGTGTCAAGGGCCTGCAGCAAGACGGTAGCCCTAGACTTTAGGGGGGCCAACTTCAACAAGTTGAGGAGG
>NW_017728932.1:8426320-8497858 GCF_001723895.1 Crocodylus porosus | reverse complement strand
CCTGGCATGACAAGGAACAATGGACACAAGTCATTAGAGAGTAGGTTTAGATTAGACATCCGCAAGAACTACTTCACGGTCAGGGCGGCTAGGAGCTGGAACCAACTTCCAAGGGAAGTGGTGCTGGCCCCTACCCTGGGGGTCTTTAAGAAGAGGTTTGATGCCTACCTGGCTGGACTCATTTGAGTCCAGTCTTTTTCTCCCGCCCAGGCAGGGGTTGGACTTGAAGATCTACAAGGTCCCTTCGACCCGACTTCTATGAAGTACAGCAGTGCACCTAACCTTTGGACCGAGGGATGGCTTTCCTGGGTTTAGCAAGCTGAGAGAGAAAATAAAAATGAAAGCACTCTCTCTCATTTGTTTTGCTCCCATATTCCACTGCTTTTCAGACACCATGTTAAGTGTTGGGGGAGAAAAAGGGAAACTCCTGAAGTCCAAGGACAGTCAAGAATAGTTAACCAAATTTAGCCCCAAAAAACCCCAAAGTGGAAGTTCAAGAGTCAGAGAAGTTTAACTCCTCACAGCCCCAAGTGGCTGATAGGCAAAGACCTGATTCGTGAAAGCATCCACACATGTCATTAAAAGGTGAGTACGTGGGTAGTTGCTATCCCCACTAAGCGTACCCGAGCACCTTCCCGAATCAAGGCCAAAAGCACAGTAGGAAAGGAAACAGAAGTAAAGAGAGGCAAAAACTCACCCAAGGTCACACAGCAGCTCAACAACAGATGAGAGGTCCCTGCTGCCCTACCCACCAAATCGCACTGGCTCTTCTCTCCACCGGGTGAGGTGGTGCAATGTGTGTCCCCTCCACTGACAGAAGCCAGGTCTACGAGTCTAAGGGTGCCACTAACAAACTCTCCTCAAGCAGGGGCAACCTAAACTGGCAAGAGGGGTCCCCTCACCCCATACAATTTACATTGAAAGAAATAAACTGCAAAAAACACTTTCTTCCCTGCAGTGCAACGGCATCCATCCAATGCCTTTGGCAATATTAAAAACAAGACACAGACAGAGGCAGGTTAGAGCATTTCTTCCCCTGCAAAGGCTTCTAGTAAAGACTGGATCTGATCATGCAGTCTTGGGCAAGTCCCTTCCGTCTCATTTCAGTGCCTGCAAAGGGGATAGTTTATTGTCCATCTTTGTAAAGCACTTAGCTTTCAAATGCTAGTGCAAAGCTTGCCCACAGCATACACTAATATAAAGCCCCTTTGTTATCCCTGGAACAAATACATTTTCCCCTTTTCTTCACCCACAAGGAAGGCCATTAGGGCCAGGTGTTTTTTATTCAGTGTTAATCTTGAGACCGGCAATTCATACTAGCTGTTAAATTCCAGGATGCATAATCCAGCAGCAGTTGCTGCTGCCATTCTCCGTCTCTACGGGGTGAACGCTTGTCCATACACAGGGATGGCACACTCACCATCCACCGAGTTTCTTTGGTTCGGTACTCACGCTTGCTAGTAAAAACTCAACGTAAGCCATGCAAGAGTTTTCCTCAAAATGCCAAGTCACATTTACACCCTGTGGAAGAAATGGATTATAATAAAAGCAGGTCTGGGTTTTGCCACCGACACATGCCATTTAATAATTAATTTCCAGCTGGGGACAGGGGGTGGGGGGGAGAGAGAGGAGAGAAAGGAGAGGGGGAAGAGAGATCTTTGTTTAGGCAGTGGGTGGATTTGTTCAATACAAAGGGATTGATTGTGTTAGGGTAACTGAGGTTAGCACTTAATGGGTGCTGTGTGAATTAATCCCTCTACATTCAAATTCTCTTTGTAAAAAGAAACAGGCACTAATCTCCCTTTACAAACACAGAGAGGTTTAAAATCCTGGTGTGGCTTCTGGCCAAGAACACATAACTAAACAGGGCATTCACCGCGTAGTCCTTTCCAAAGACCACTCAAGTCCCATCACCAGAAGCAGCAGTGCACCCACCATCGCTCCTCCCAGATTTCCCAAGCTTAATGACTCCAAACTCAAACACTAAACCCCAGGAGAATCCAAAAATGCTTAAGCTGCTGGAAGCCCTTCCCACAGCTACTTTCACTGCTTTCCCCTCCACCATTTAGACGCCATGTTTATAGAAGTGGAAGGCTGTATTTACAAGCTGTCCAAAGCTGTTTAGACAATCCAAGCCAGCAGCAAAAGTTGCCAGGAAGGCCTTGCTAGATATTTTTGGAGTCATCCTGAAAACTAAGGCCCAGGTCATCCTCTCTCTTTCTCTGTCTGGAGAGGGATCTAATGGGCGTTGAGAGGGTTTTCTGTATTCTGGTCCAGAAGGGAAATCAATCCTCAATTTCTAATTGGTAATTATATTACTGAGTATCATCATTTTGTGCCAGTAATATGGGTCCTCCTGACAGCCCTGTGCAGATTGCACTCCTTTTATAGTCTGCACACAACAGGCATGTTCCTTCCAGACCTAGCAGAACCATGTATAAGGGGCAAGAGACTTGTTCCACATCCCTGGCCTATCCAATCCTTTATCTCCCATGGAAGACAGAGTGAACACCATTTTTGTAGGGTTTTATAATAGGCAAGTTCACTGCCACTGGACCCAAGACCTCCCCACTATTTCACATGCCTGATACTCATGACTGTAATGCCCAGTTACACCAATTAAGGAATCTGGGTTTGACCCAGAGGCCAGTGAAGACAATGGGCCCCCAGGCTTTGGATGAGTCCTTTTATTTTCACTCATACCCAAGAGCTTTCACATGGTTAAAGGCAAGAGAGGACTGTAACTCTAGCCTGCAACCCAAGCTGTATTTGAACCAGTAACCAGAAGACAAAAAGCTCATATATCAAACAAGGCCAACCCCCACCTCCCTGCAATCTGCAGGTGAAATTCTGGTCTCATTACAATTACAGAGGTATTTGCTATGACTTCAATAGGGCCATGGATTCCCTGCGTTTTATTACAGAAGTAGAGTCTAAATAATTTGAAATACCCGTGTTTCAAAACCTTCCAGGACAAATAATGAACTGCACACAAAACCTTAAGGCCAGGGTGAAAAGTTAAAAGAAAAAAAGAAGCAAGCAAGCAAACCCTGGAGGGAGAATCTAGTCTAGCAACCCGAATGTGCACTGCGACGCCAAACTCCTGGGTTCAATTCCCAGATCTGCCAAGATCTCCCTCCCGAGTGGGACTGACCTGCTTCGCCTCAGCCCCTATGTTTCCCCATCCTCCAAATGGCACTAATGCCTGCCTACCTCACAGAACTGTGACAGCATTTAATTCATCAGCCAGCCTCTGTGAACTGTTTCAAGACACCTGGATTAACAGCCCTACAGAGAAAAGCAGCATTATTATATTATATCTATATTATATATGTATACAGCATAAATCCAGGGGCTCATTACTGCCCAGCAAGATGCCTGAATCATCAGCAACAGTGAAGAACTCCAGCAGAGTGACTGGAGATTGCAGGCAACAGTTTCAGCGTCTGTGTTGAGTGTGCCGATGAGATTTAAAGGGAATATGTTGGGGAGTGGGGGCGGGGAGGGAGAGCAAGAGCAAGCGAGCAAGTGAGCGCAAGTGCACACACTATGTTTCAAATAACTAAGAAATAATCCGAATCCCTGGAGGTGGCAGAGCGCAAGTTGGTGTTTGACTCGTACGCCCGATTCTTTCCGAATGCTTCACAGCATCTAGCCATTACACGAAAATGAGCGCTCTGAAGCAACCCAACTCCATCCATCTCTGTTACCCTTTCGAAATGAGCAGCCTAACCCCGTTTGCATCCAACTTTGTGAACAAGGATTCATTGGTCATGATTAAACCTTGCATTATCAAATCCAGCTTGTGCGCGCATGTCTCTAATTGTGTACTTCATTTATTGATTACCAGATTTCCACAGGAGATTAAGGCATGTTTGATGGAGTTTGTCTGAAGTGATAAATGGACTGCTGCTGAACACCAGGCTTAAATGGGCTTGGGAGATGACTGCAGGCCATTAGGAACTGAACTCAGATTAGTAACTCATTTCATGTCACCAGCAACCAGGCACCTGAATGCTGTCCGTGAATAACCCGTTGCTGATTTGAACGAGGGGCTTACAAGGTGCAAGACTTCACGCGTACCCAAGCCCTGAGTCATCCTCACCCCATTTCAAAGCAACAAGAGATAAGGGGTGAATTTACTGCACAAACACAAGTTGCTGCTTTTCTACAGTCTTATCCTTGTCAAAGCTCAGCGACAGATGTATGCTAAAAGCAATGCCAGCCAGATTACATTTGCAAATTTTCACAGTCAACTGCCAGTTGGACTCTTGATGCCTGTTGTTTAGGAGGGAACAAGGCAAGCACTGTGCTCTCAGACTGTTAGGGAGATAGGAGGAGAAGCTGAACTGGGGCTTTTGCTTATCAGAAGTAGAGTAACACTGATGCAAAGCTGAGTAAAGCTGCTTACGAACCTGGACTCCATAACGAGCACAAAGCCTTATTGTTTTGCATGTTGCCAAGTTCAGGCACATTCTTGCAACAGGAGTCCAAGAGGAGCACGCTTACAACTGGTATCAGTCGCAGCAACTAGCTGCCATTCTGATTTCATTTTGTATGAGTTATAAATGCATCGTTCTCTGGGCTATACAAATTAAGGCTCAGCTTCCTGCCACTTGCAGTGCCTGAAAGGAAACCAAATGCAGACACGGAGGCAAGGGTAGGAAATAGATCATTTCGTCTCCCTCTTGCATCATATACATTCAGAGGCTGAATCCCAGTCAACAGTAAGCCAGGGTGCCAGTAACAGCTTTGTTTCATGGGGAGAAACCTGTTCTCATGAGCTCCAAAAACAGTAAGATGTGTCTGCCTGAATTCTCAGTTGTTCCAAAGCAACATTGCTCTACTCTGGCTTTTAAAGTAGGCAGAATCATGCCATAAAGGGGTCTTAACTGCAAAGTCAGGCCTCAGTCTTCATGTTTCGACTTGACTGATTCTCTGTTAAAACGATACGCTCCGTCCGGAGGACAGCGCATTTTCCAGGGAAAGATTAAAGTTGCATGGAAATGGCAGGATCCTGGCAAGATCTCCAATGCCCTTGCCTCCCATTTGTTTCAATGCACTCAGAGCCTTGTTGATCAAGCCCTTTTCCAGATTACAGCTGTGATGCGCAGGCACTAAAGCCATGGCCTTCCCTTCCCTGGATAGCCACGGTCTTGCTCCATGAGCACAGCCTGCTGTTGCCAATTAATCCAGAGCTTTAATGTCATGCAGACACAAGGCATTTGCTCAGTCTGCCCTTGGAGGCCAGGACATCCTGGACAGAGTGCCATCCACCATTGATAATGGCCTCTGACCCACCTAGCTCACCAGCACATGACTTGAAAGAAGAAAACACCCCAGCCATTCTTGACACACACAGGTTAACAGTTTCTCTGTCACATCAGAAAGGTCTGGCGTGGCACGTGCAGCATATGCTCAGCACAGCGCTTGTGTTACTGCTGGGGATTGTTTATGGACAACTTGCAGGAGGGTGCCAAGCACAGCATTTGCTCACCTCCATCTGTCTCAGACAGACTGGCACCAGCATCTTCTAGAATGAGACAGCAGCAGGAAACAGAGCTGAGCTCCCATCATCCTTTCATTGTACTGAAAGTCTTCTCTCGTGGGAGTAAAAAAAAATACCTTTCCATTGCAGAGACCAGAGGCTGCTACAACCCTCAACTTTGAGCATATCACAGAAGCGAGAGCTGACGGTAACTTGCTACTGGCATCGAGCCACACCTGGGGTTTCATGCCCCAACCACATGACAGCATCCCAAGGCAAACAGCTGTCCCTTTTAACCATGAATATCCAATTGCAATCAGAATGTATTCTTGAGCCTCAACATATGCAAACTCCAGGAGATTTGAAACCTGGATGGGACTCTGCAGCTTCAAGCCATCTCTACAGACTTAGCTAGAGCCAAAAGAGGAGGCAGGGTGACATACCAGTAAAACTGTACTTGCTCATCCCAAAGAAACGGAACAGAGGAAAGTCACATCACTCACCTGGGGAACGGGCCCATAGAATTGTGAAAGGCTGCTTCACCTGAAGTTTTATTTAATCATGAGAGAAAGCACCTTTACTTTGCCTAAAGAGGAAAATGTCCATAGCAGCTGCCATCTTCCCTGATGCAAGGCACAAGGCTCTTGCATTCAAGAGCCAGACTCAGCAGCTGGACAGTAACAGGTACCTCAGGTGCCTGTAACCAGTGTGGCAAGCTGCCTATGCCAGAATAGCGAGCCACAAGTCTGGGATGCACAGCAGTATTGCAGCTCATGTCCTCTTGGGGCCGTTCCCATGCTTAGACCTTACATAATAGAGTGCAATTAATCTCAGCACTTGCATGGCCGGCATGTCAGCAGAGCCTGAGCCATTACAGAAACCTGCGATCCCATTATCTCCCTGCCACCCTCCTCAGTAGACAGACCCGGACAGCAGACAGGCCTGGTTTTCTAGTGTCCGGCACTGCGTGTGGCTGTGTACATGGACTGCACCTGTTTTGCACCGGTGCACAGAACTACCGAGGGGACACTCAGGAATAACGCCCCACTGTTTAGGACCCACATCTGTCCAGAAATGGACTCAAAGAGAAGGACATGCCCCTAAAGGCCAAAAGCCGGTGAATATGAAATAACCCATCTTCTCCCCATCGCCTGGCTTGTCTATGAGGATTCTGGGTTCTCTACTTCCCCGTGTAAGAGAGAAAACCACGCTTTACAGAAGAGCTTGCAAAGTGTTCACGCTCCCCTGAGCTCCAGTTCCTACGACTTCTCAATATTTGATAGGTAAATTCCCATTCTTAATTACACA
This sequence comes from Crocodylus porosus, assembly GCF_001723895.1. NCBI lineage: Eukaryota > Metazoa > Chordata > Crocodylia > Crocodylidae > Crocodylus > Crocodylus porosus. The sequence goes on along the minus strand of NW_017728932.1, from coordinate 8,491,062 downwards.
GAAAGTGAAGGGGAGGGGAACAAAGACAGAGGAGGTAGTTCATTATCCAGAACAGTAGAAGCTGGTAAAGTATTTTGCACAAAATATTTGTTTTCTAGGGGAGAAGTGGGGGGTGGAGGGGGGTGAAGAGAGAAAGAGAGTTTGTGCACATGTTCGCATGCACCAGTGTTTGGGGGGAGAGGGTGGGAAAGAGGTGAAATAGCTTCAACGCTCCTTGAGATGGTCTGAATAATACAGCACAGATGGAGAATGCATTCGCAGGAGGAAGATGTTACTGCATACTAAATCCCAGCAACTGTGTGAGCACACAAAAGGTGGGGGAAGGAATTTGACTGAACAGACAAGGCAGCGCCATTCACAGCTTTTCGCTCTGCAGAAGACTTATAATCCTTTGCAATCACCAGCAGAAAGGTAGCAGAGATTGCTCTTTAACAGGATTATTTTTCTCATCTCAAGAGGAAGGAAAAACGACTACCCAAACCTTTATAAGATACAAACAAACAAACAAACGAGAAAACAACTCTCAGCTAGGAAAGCTGCAGGTCTTTGCTCATAGGAAAAAAACCACACCAGCCAGTTCACAAAAGGTCTGACTGGGGCTGAAGGTACTGGCTGCCATTCTGCCCATTTGGGACTAGACACACATCCCTGTGCATGTCTACAAATTTAGGGGGTTTAAAAGCCAGCTAAGGGATTTAGGCACACAACTCACATTCATTTCAGGGACTGAAGGCCACAACTCCCCTTGACCAGCTTTCAAAGCTCAACGTGGAGGCATGTGCTTGTATTCCCATCCATAGGATTCACTGCTGTCCTCTTCTTCAGCACTCCAGAGCCAGGTCTGTATCTCAGCCTGGGACTGGGGATTGCCTGGCCTCATGGGACCCGGTCCTGAAGTCTCTACACTCCACTGCAATAGGAATATCCGGTTATCATTTTGACAAGAAAGATGAGAACACAACAGATGGGCCACAACCAAGCCTCCCCAGCTGAATATCCCCACCCTTGAAACATGGGGAAGATTCAGCACCAAAGCTGAAAATTATGGGCTTTATCCTCACTTGCAGCAAGTCTCCTTCAAACTGCCAGGAGTGTGAAAGAGGCCTAGGTCCTTCCCATAATTTCTCTCTCTGGCTCCCTTCCACACAATTTTCTTAGAAAAGCATGCCTATTCGCACTATACGCCTACTGTGTTGCTTGACATTAAATAGCACAGTTGCAGGTGTGGTATGAAAATTTGAGAGGGAATTAGCAGCAAGAAATGTTAAACTCTGGAATGGTTACTGGATCTCTGTAATGTCCTAGGGCCTGACTAAATACCTGTGTTAAGTACAATACATTTAGAGAGCACAGGATGGCACCTAGTCCAATAATCCCAGCTCACATCCCCCACCTCTCTATCACACAGCAGCTACATCTGTAGCACATCACTACAGAAATACCTCCCAGAGGTCAGCATCATTGAATGGCACAGAGGTGCTTTGCTGTCATTACTTGGTCAGTGGTAGAGCAAAGGGGCTCCTGAACCAGGAGAGTCATTTTAAATGACGGGCTGCTGCAGTCGCCTTTAGGTAGTGAGGGGACAACGCCATCACGTCATCCCTCAGGTGACAGACGCCAAGAAAACATGTTTCATCACCACCAAGGCACCCTTTAAAAACAAGAGAAGCTCCAGAGATGCAGCAGAGGGAACAAAAAACAGAGCCAGATGCTAACTGTGCAGACCCAGTTCAAAGGCCTCTTTCCTGCTTAAGTTGCTTCTGCCCCACTGTAGATAAAGTCACCTTTCAGTGGAGCCAAGAGCTTAATTGCTTTAACTCTTGAGCTGCCAAGGGTGGCAACCGCATCATTTCTATTTCAAGGAGGAGACAAAACACATCCCAAGATCTGTACCTCACCCACAGCCTGGATCTTGCTTTAAAGGCTCTGGCCCTTGCCCTCTCTGTAAAGATACCAGATGAGCAAGGCTGCCTTTGGATGCACATTGAGCCTTTCCCAAGGCGGAGGCTCGTGGTGGTAAAGGCTTTCAATGGGTTTCCCATAAAAATCAACGTGGGGTAAATCCCCTGAATTAAATCTTTGGTCTATATGCACCTGCCTTCTCAGCAAGTCTAGGTCAAGGTTTTGAAGCGTATAAGGCACCCAATTCCCACTCGAGCCAAAGCAGCCCATCCACACAAATCAATGGGATGGGGAAGAAAGGGCATCCAGGCTCCCCTTCAATCAGTCCACCTGACTGAGTACGGCAGCGACTCTCAACTACGCCGCTGAGGTTCTCAAGGCGTGAGGAAATACGCAGATAAATGCAGGCTCAGGCTTGTCCCTGCCTGGTCCCTCTGCAAGGAAGTAAGGGCAGTAACATATAAACCGGTTTTTGAAATTGGATAGAAACTGTGAAGAGAACAATTCACAAAAGTTAGAGCGGATGCCTCGTATCCAACGGGGCGTGCCTCCAGTCCCAAAAGGGTGAGAACCACTGGAGTCTAGCGCAGCCAGCTGCAAATAGCACATCCCGCAAAGCTCACTCCAGCCTCTCTAGTATTGCTTCCACTGGTCAGAATTTAGTTAAAGTAAAGAGCATCCCCTGCCCCCCTGCGGTGCTGGAGGTGGAGTCGTGCTGTCTGCAGGGCAGGTACAAATCTGGGCGGCAGAAGCGCTAAGTTTCCCCATAAGCTTTTATCAACAGAGGAAGCACTTGTCAGAGTGAGAGGGGACAGAGAGCTGAAAGTTACTTGTCCAGGGGGCGATTCTTGCCCCCTAGGGCCAGCAGTAAACCCCTGAGCAGCCAGAGAACCTGCAGTCTGTATATTCATCAGGTGAGGCATGGCAGTGAGAAACTTGAACGAAGTCTGAGTCTTTACACCCTGAGAACCATTTCTTAAAAGAAACTAGATCTACAGAGGGGAACATCACCAGGGTGCAAATGGCAGTGCTTCATCCCTCCCTGTTCTCTTTGCTTGGAAAAATTACCCAGAGCCATCTTCAGTCTGAGATGTGCGAGAGCACTTGGCGTTGGAGCAGCTCACTTTAGATTCAGTCTGCTGCTGCAGCCGCAAATGGCATTGACAGAACAAAACTGGGGCACCACGGAAAAAACCAAGGACAGGATCCAACAATGGCCCCTTAACACATCTGTAATCTGTAACCACCCCCTAGTAAAACACTCCTAAACGCCAGATCAACAGACTGTTACAATCCGCCTGCCACTCAAGCCCAATAGTTGCACAAAAGGCATCTACCCAGCTATCAACTTGGATCCTAGCACGGCCAGCGGTGGATCTGGACTTCCACCTGTGGGCGGACAGTGGCATTGCTCCCTCTTTACACCTGAAGAGCGGAGACACGTGGGGCACATCTACATGTGCAATTAATGCAAAGCAAACTCCAGAGCAATAAACACAGAGTTTATTGCCAGTTGAATGTGCACTTGGGAACACAGCACGTTGAGCTGGGTTGGGGCAACCTCAACTGGCAGGGGCGCCGGCAGGGTCAATCTGCCAGCCTGGGGCTGCTCCCCCCAGCTCAACGTGCTGTGGAGGGGCTGGCTAGGGAATGAGGGTGCTTCAGTGCAGGGCTATCTGGCAGGCAGCCCTCACACCAAAGCACCCGTGTGCCCCAGCCTTCCAGTTTGTATTTACAAGTACTACCCTGCTACAGAGTAAATTAGTTTACTGTAGCTTAATAGGGGTGCACATGTAGACGCCAAGACATTTACTGCACAGTTAATTAGTCTACTGTGCAGTGTCTCAAGAGGACACACTCATAGTAGGGTAAGCAACCTGTCCAAAAGCAGGAAAGCTTAAGACTAACCTGGGAATAGAAACTCAGATCTCCAGAGTGCCAGCCCAGTACTTTACCCACCAGACAGCCCCTCCTATGCAGGCACACAGCAGTGCTTGGAACAGCCACTGCCTTTCAAGAACACAAGAACAAGATACACAGCCATGATTCCTGTTCAAGACTGCCTCCTCTTATTACAGACCCAGCTTTGGAAGTAAGGCAGTTCCTGTAGAGCAGCAACAGTTTTAAATTCCTCGTGAAGGGTGGTTAGTCCTTTCACATGTTTATCTTGTGTCAAATTTTAATAGCAGCACACAGAAAAACCAATCCTGCAGCACTGGAAATAACCAAGACCTCAGAGGTTTGAAAGGGGAGGAGAAGCTACTTCTCTTTAATAGGAATAACAGATCTTGGTGAATTATTAGCATGGGCAGTGGGCTCTGCATGCAACAGGGAGGTCTTTATTCCCCGTGATCATCTTACCAGCGACATGCGAGATGCCAAGTTGCTTGCTCCGTAAGTCACAGCAAGCTACCTGGAGTCATCTGCTGGATGCCAGTACTTGTCAAAGCTGAGGCAGTTCCAGGAAAGTGCGATTCTGTCAGCAAACACACACCCACACACCTAGCATGTCATACACCTCTCCCATTCCTGATTACGCACCTAGCACATCATACACCTCTCCCATTCCCGATTACCCCTGCAGGAGATGAAACCAAAGAGAGAAACATCCACAGAATTAGCCCTCATTATTTGGAACAATGTATGCATGCAAGAAAACAGGACATTACACAGGTTTTTGGCTCACTGTGCCTGCATGGCAGTGATGGCACGTTTTCTGTAAGTAGACCCTTCTCTTGGTTTAAACAGGGGGCGGGAAATGACTTGGATGTTTCTTTAATTCAGTCTTTCCCAGATGCTTCCTGGGCTCTTACAGTCTGTTTACAGCTATCCTACCAGCAGAGCACCCTACCAATTTCTTCCTGGGAAACAGCTAATTGAGTTACTCCATCTGGTTTTAGGCAGACAAGGTTCTTTGGGTAAATGTGATATCTTTTAATAAACCAACTAAATAGTTGGAAAAATTGTTCTTTGCAAGCTTTCAGGCACAAACACCTTTCTTCAGGCATAGGGAGGGTCTGCTGGTGTTTTGTGTTCTCCTGGGTGGAATAGAAGCCAGTATGCAAAATGTAGGTCTGTTAAAATGCAAATGCATGGCAGTGAGGATCAGAGGACATGGGAGACAATAGGTGCGAGACAGGCAGGTGTGGGGGGAGGGGTAAGTGGGGAATATTAATCTGGTAACAGAATGTAGCTGGTAAAATGCAGACAGGTTACTTGGGGTTATCGGATGGCAGGCAGGTTATAATGTGCCATATATCCAATGTCTATATTTAGTCAGGGTTGTACGTGGTAGCCGTATTGGTCCGAGACAAGACAACATACAAAAAAAACTAGAACTCTTGGTTCCAAAACGACACCTTTTATTAGATCAACTGGGAAATTGCAAGGACAATCATATGTCTTCTATATTTAATCCATGATTTTTTGTATCCAGTGGATTTACGAAGTGAAGTTCGTAAGCTCACCTACGAAAGGTGTTTTGTAAATTCCCTTTGAGGGTTAGAACCAAGAGACTGGAGAGAGAGTGGCTGTCCTGTGAGTAGTGTGCACCCACAGGTAATTAGGTATTTTTGTCTTTGATAGATTTTCAGTGTGCATTCATTTTGGTGTGCAATTGTTGTTTTGTTTCTCCTACATATTTTCCATCAGGACATGTAGTGCACTGGAAGAGATGTATCACATTTCTGGAGGTGCAGGTGTAAGATCCAGGAATGGTGATGGTTCTGTTGTGGGGTGTGGTTATTGTGGGAGCGGTAGAGATGTGTTGGCAGGTTTTACATTTCTTGTCCCAGCTTTGTCTGCCTGTGTCCTTAGACCAACATGGCTACAACCACGCTACCCAGTTTTAGCACATTTGGAAGCCTAAGGAATGAAATGAGGCTGTAATTTAGCTTCCACCATATTATCCATCACCTTCTCCCAGCATGTAAAATCCTTCAGTTGCCAAAAAAAACAAAACCCAAGAAAGGCTGCAATAGCAGCACTCAGGGTACTAAAAAAAAAAAAAAAAAAGGCAAGCTGTGAGAATTTGCTACATGTACAGTCATTTTTACAGACATCTGCCTCCTTCCAAGAGTCACCGAGCTCACAGGCACATTGCAAGGCTTCATTATTACCAGTCCATTTCCCCGCACAGAGAAAAAGTAAATTATTCGTGGCTGCGAAACAGCCTACTCCAGCTTAGTGAAAACAGCTATAAACCAAAGGAAAGTCTCCATGGGAGAGAACGCAGTGTGGGTGTTTCTAGCAGCAGCGACCCCCAGAATAGCACGGCTGCTTGGGTGCACAGACAGCACAGGTCTTTGAAATGTAACGATGACAAAAGGTGGCATGCAAATCTCAGACAAGGCAGCAACGTAGCTGAGTATCACCGTATGGTGAGGAACCCCTTGAAATATTCAGACCATTACATTCATTAGTTGGCTGGTAGTCCCTCACCGTGATAGCGCCAAAAGCAATTAGCTCCCAGTCTCAGGTCGTTCCTACACCGAGAGGCTATGGAAGTAGAGCTCATCGCCAGGCAGGGACCATGACAAGATTCAGGTCCTAGAAAAGTCGGTCATGGACACTGTTTGGATTCAGAGGTACTGAAAGTTTGCATGCAGTTTCCAGAGATTTCTGGCCCACGGTGACAGGATTTCTGTGCTGTCAGCAGCTCTCAGGAACTTTCTGCCATTAGGGAGCATGGAAAACTTGTGCAATTTGTGTACGGTGAGATAGCTGACTGTACAGGATAACTCAAGGGCCTTAGGACTTGTGATAGAGTGCAAACATACCCCCCTACCTCCCCAAGCAGAGGGTGGGTAACAGGCTGTACCACCAGCAAACAAAACCACTGTTCTACATGGCCTTTATTCCTCGTGCTCAGCTTGCCCGGGCACAGAGGCGTCTCATGAGCAAGGTGTCATCCTACGTTCAACGAGCCTGCACGAGCAAGTGGGTATTCACTACTGGGACCCGATTCCATTTAAAAAGCCAAACCCAACAGCAGCAGTGATGCAGAATTAACCAGCCAGCTTTGTAGCGGTACTTAGTGATCTGTCTGCTACCACCAGACATCATGGCCCTATGAAACCCACCATCTGCCTTGGCCCCAGGCCCCCATCATTCCTGCACAAACCTGCCCTCCATCTGCCAAGCAGATCCCTGAACCTGCTAAACGCGCACTGATTTGGAGTGCAGGGACACATTCATCTAGCTGCTTCAACCTTGCTTCTGCCTGGTGAGCGTTCCCATCAAGATGCTGGGATTTGAATGAGAGAAGGCCCAGCCTGCTGCTCCTCTGTCCCACCCTGTGGGGCTGAGGCTAAAAGGAAGCAGGTGCATCTGCGGTGTCCTCATGCTCCGACATAAGCTGGCTGAGACACCTTGGGTTGGACTCTCAGGCTGCGATAGGCTTTGGAACAGACACCAAAAAGCGATTTTGAGGCTGCTCCAATTTCAATGAGAGTTTGAAGTAGCTCTGCCTCAGAGATGAACACAGGAGGCTTACAGCTGCTTTCTGTATCAGGGCAAACCTAATATGTTAGCCAACATACGGCTACACCGATGCAAACCCTCACGTGGATTCAGATTTTCCAGTATAAATGATGCCCTATAATCATACAGCTTTTGCCGTTTCCTATAAGAGAACAACAGCAGCGGTGCACACACCTTTTTATGTTACAGGATGTTCACCTACACTATGGGGACTGTGTTCCTTTAGTAATACCAGTATGCACCACTAGTTACAGCAATATGACCAGGGCATGCTGACCAGGCTTGGCGACGGCTGCCGATATCCGCAACCACGACAACTTCCTTTCTTTCCACAAAGGTTTAATCTTGCACAGCTAAGTGTCCTAAACAACTTGCAGCCAAACGGCACTCTCCAGCACTGGACAAAGCACAATTGGCAAGGTGATAGCCCACAACTTGTGACAATAGGTCACTGGAGCTGGGCCCGCCAGTCGTTGGGAGACCAATAATTTGGAGAAGCAACTGAACAGCACAGACAGAGAATGAACTCATCTGAAGCCTGTGGCATCCGGGAAAGACAAGAGCAAGGAGTTTATTTCCCACTGGTAGGGACCTACCTAAATCCTGGTTTCACAGAAACCACAAAAACCAGCGCTGTCCGTGATCACTGGGAAATCCGGTATCAGCCATGATTTCCCATAAAAATCAACAACAACAACAAAAACAGTAGTGCCCTCCTGCTCATGAACTTGGTTCTGCAAGCAGGCCGCTAAAAACCCGTCGTCTCTCTGCAAAGCAGTTCCACGGGCACCCAGCAGCGTTGCCAACAGGTCGTGCAGGTTAGTTACTGGAAAGACTTTAGCTACCACCTCTGCAGAAGTAGGCAGGCTGCAAGTAGCTCAGGACATTTTGAGCCAGCTTTTCTGTCCGTTTCCAGAGACAGATGGATTTCATTTCCTGCGACCAGAGAATAGCGACTCTCCGGGGCTTGCTCCACGTCAGCATCACCTCAAGGTACAACTACAATTCTGCTCCAAACCCAACCACACAGGTCCTGGCTTCCATTCAGCAGGACAATGCGCTCGGCGTACCTGGCTTCTCTGATGGGAGTGGACCGAGGTACCAGTAATGCTGATGCTGGGGCTGGGAACGTGCTGTGGAAGCAGCAGCCCAAGTTGCCACACTTCACTGGGGACTCATCCAGGCCCTTTGGGAAGTGCCACAGCTGTTTCACAGTGCAACCGCAGTCATGCCGGCTGGCCTGGCTCCAGCGGATGCCTGCAAGTTGAATAACTCACGTTCGCCAACACAGCCAAGACCCACCCTCAAACGGGCACCAAGACACTGGCCTTTGAGGACTTGAAAAATGGGTGGTTATTACCAGCGCCTGTCCCTTGCCAAGCTGCGTGCAATTTAACCGAGGCCTGAACAGCACGATGTGGCAGCAAATGCCACCACAGCCGAATGCACATGGGTGTATCGGTGATGGTCATAACTACTGCAGGCAACCTCTACATCCTTCTCACTAGGCCTTCTTTATTAGGCTGCGGTAGAGCTACTTACCCCTGCCAGTGGACACAAGAGAAGCCCTTTCTGGTGAGTCTGGGCTTTGCAGTCCACCAAAGCCATGTGGAGAGCTGCACTTTCATTCGCCCCCTCTTATAGGATTTGGAAACAGCTTGCCGACTCGTTCTTTGAGGAGTTAGCACTTCAGCTGTCTGGAAGCAGCTCCCCTGTCTGCACGGCATGTTTAGGGATTCAGAAGGGCTTCTCTGAGCCTCCATCAGTTCTGTTCGCAGCCTGGAAAGTAAAGGAATAAACTGGTGTCAGGTAGAGCTGGGGAACTGATGGGCTTCTAGCAGGTGTCTGGGGCTCACTGCGAGGGGAAAGCAAATGTTGTTAGGAGGGGAAGGATGGGGGGAAGTGGTGGAAGCTATCATGATATGATGGCAGTACCCTGTACTGCTCTTGCCCCCTTCAGTGACCCACTTCATAGACACAAGAAGCTTCTGAGTGTTCGAGGAAGGGAGGCCTGGTGAGGGACCTGCTAATGCAGCAACAGTGCAATTCAGGGCAGGGCAGGGAAAGCACCCAGGGAATTTCTGCTTGGCACCTGCGCAGACTCCCCTTGCACCTGGTGAAGCTCTCAGGACAGAGATCACCGATCACTACCGGTGCTCGGGTACTCGGCTGGGCATCTAGCAACACCATGGGCTCTCAGACCCCTGGCCCAACCTAACCAGGCTTGCGAGGTCAGAAGGGATCGTATCATATTGTTGTCACTGGTAGTCCCTTGATATGAAGATGATAGTCTTCCAAAAAAAAGGAAGTCATGGGTGAATCTGTAGACAACAGAGACCAATCCATGATCCACCCATTCGACTGCAAATAATTTCAGAAGGCAGGCAATGATCCTGGTGACGTTGGGGACAGCTCTTTCCCACCATTTCTCTGGTCTATCCATCTCCATAGTGAGGCTAGTTTGCTCCAAATGGTTGATGCCTTGTTATACATCACAGTAGCAGTACAGACGATCTAGTGCTCGAGTCTTCCAGGTACTGATGTTATTGCATTTCTTCAGACTGGTCTTCAAAGCGTCTTTGAATCTCTTTTTTTTGCCCACCTCTAGACTGGTGACCATCAGTGAGTTGGGAGCATAGGACCTGTTTTGGGTGCCAGTTGTCGGGCATCCTTATGACATGTGCTGTCCAATAGAGCTGGTGACGTATAAACATGACTTCAACATCAGTGGCATTTGCTTGAGCCACAATGCTGGCATTCATGCTCTGCTCTTCCAGCCGATATGGAGGATTTCTCAAAGACGCTGCTCATGGTAACGTTGCAAAGTTTTCAGGTGTTTCCAAAATGCCATTGCAGTTTCACACCCATACAGCAGGGTAGACACGACAACAGCCTGACAGACAAGAAGTCTGGGAAAGGTGGCTACCCAGGCAGGGGAAACGCTCAGTGTTCTTCAAGGATCCCCCTTATTTGTAACATGTGGAGGAGCAGCTGGTTGGGTCAGGGTGGGTTGGTAAAAGATCTTGATTTGTATGAAGTTAGCAGAGAGCTCAGGCATTTCATATGCTTCACATAAAAGTGATCAAGAGTGACCTGGAGCTCTTCAGCTGAGTGGGCTCACAGGACAATCACCAGCATACTGAAGATCAGTAATGGAATACAAGAGGTCGACATTAAACAGATTCCCCTCTGTATGATACCGGATACCGATTCCACTTGGAAGCCTATCAGCTATGAGATGTGGAATAGCTCCTAAACAGACGGAGAAGAGTGTTGGTGCCTTTGCACATCCTTGTTTTACTCCAGTTTTAATAGTGAAGGGGTCCGTTTCCAAACCATTGCTTAGGATGGTTGCTGTCATGTCATCATGAAGAAGTCTGCTAATGGTAACAAATCTTGGCAGGCTTCCAAAATTTAATCAGGATCTTCCATACAGCCTCTTTGATTGAATCAAAGGCCTTGTGTCAACGAAGCCCAAACCAGTGCAGCTGCAGGCCAGACAAGGCAGGGTCTCTGGCAGTAGCAGGTGCTGCCACAGTCAGCACCTTGTACCTTGGTGGGACAGCCCAGCCTCGCAAGCTTCCATCCACGGAAGAAGTCAACCAAGTGTGGGTGCATTTACATCAAAAGGTCATGTAAGTGAGCGTAGCAGGCCCAGGCCACCATATGAGGCTGGCCTGGTCCCCTACAGCTGGCGATTACAGCAGGTGACAGGTGAGAAGGAAAACTGACTCCCCTAGGCATCCCTGAGAAAGTCACTTCCCACCCTGCACCTCTGACCCCCTTTTTAGGTCAGAAATTCTCTGCAATGAGAGCCTCCTCCCACCCCACAACTACATGTATGGGAGTTAGCAGTGCCTACAGGCCCTACTGCACTGTAATACAACCCATGCAGACTTCTCCACTGCACAAGCAGACAGCAAACAGGTTACCCGGGGAGACATTGTAAGATTAGCCAGAGACCTCCCTGCAGACAGACCTGGGCCAAGAGCATCAACTTGCCTGCTCAAGCAGGTACCCTTACTTTGGGCACACGCTTCACTGTAGTAATGGGTTTTTGGTTATAGCCGTGTTAGTCTAAGCACATAGGGAGGCACGGTTCTTTGGGTAGATGTGATCTCTTTTATTCGCCAACAGAGTAGTTGGAAAGTTCTTGCAAAAGTCACTTGCAAAGAACTTTTTTTGCAACACGTAAAAAATGTCACATCTGGCCTCACTGTAGTAATGGGATGTGGCTGCCACCTAGTGACAATGAGATGTAAACTCAGAGAAGAGGTTTGACACCAAAGAAAAGGGGAGAGCCTCCTTGCATCTGGCCTTATGCGTCTCCCAGCAGCCAACGCAGGACCAGCCCTCACTGGACTGCAGCCACCTTGCCCCCCACCAACCATTGAGCTGCATCCCCAAGGTGGCTCCATACCTTGGATTTCAGTGGCAAGCCCCACACCCAGATTCCCTGCCCCTCCAGGAGCACATCAGGCTGGATGAAACTGCTGCGCAGACCAGACCTTTGACCCCAGAGCGGAGAGGGATTTTCATCAGTAGATCTGAAAGTACTTTACAAAAGATGTCAGCTTGACTGTACTGATAGGGAGAGTGAGGCATAAAGAGGCATGACCTGATCACCCTGCAGGTTGGAGGTGCAGTGGTGCAGGCAGAAGGGCCCATGTACCCCTGAACAGTTACTGCTTTGATTAGCATTGTCAGCCAGGTCTCAGCTCTGAAACCTGGACTGAGCACACAGGTTGGCTCCCAGCACCTCTGATCATTTATGACAATGGGTGACTGCAGACCTCCATCTCTGGCGAGTTTAACTCTCCCAAAGAAGGTCTGTGTAGCCGGCCCATATGGTACCGAGTAGCGCCATCGGAGATGGCTTGGGTACCAGCAGCAGCAGAGCCACATTAGTGCAATGCTTGCTGCTGCTGGGGCTAATAGACCTGAAAACCAGGCAACACACCACACTACTGCTCTCACACCCTGGGGTCTGTACCCAGTGCTGCCTGGCACAGGCAGCAGGTTCCAGCCCTTCGTTCTTGGTCCGATTGCTTGGGTAACCAGCAACTCCACAAGCAGAAGCGTTATCAACTCAGCTCCCCCCATAGCCCAACCCCCTCAAGCCACCTAGGTTTCAGCAACTGAAAATGAAGCCAACAGGGAGTTGGGGGGCCAGGAAACTCTGCACCCCTAGATGGGGCATGCACAAACGAGGGTCCTAGTGTGAAACTGCTCATCACCTGCAGCAGCTTTTATGATCCAGTTCAGTGCAAAGTGTCCAATCCCAGGACTGACCAGGCAAGCAGCAGATGGCACTGCTCCGTCAGTGCTGGAGCAGTCCCTTAATGGTCAATGGAATCGGCCTGCAAACAGGGCCTTTTCCAGGGCAGCAGCTGTACAGCAGCGTTTTCATGTTGCTGGGAAGTGTTGTAGAGTTGGGCAAAATGTCCAAGTTGTTTCAAAACTGAATCCCTGGCTCCTACTTCCCATCAATGTTTCCTCAGGCTGTTTGCTGCAGAAGGCGCCCTGTTATCTAACAGCAGCTGCAGAACAGATTTATATTTTAATGGGTCAGAAGGGGATCACTGAGGGACCTTCTGCCACTCATCTGCAGCTCCCTGCATGAAAACAAGCCATTTCTGACCCACTAGTTTGCTCTCCTGCAGAGCAACTTTTTGCCTTTAGAACAGGCTGCATTAAACCTTGGGCCAGGTATTCTAAAATGCCTCCGTGCAGTCAGAGGAGAATACAGTCCGTCTGCCCTTGCAGGATGACACAAGCTTTCCATGAAGCCCGAGTGTCCCTCTCACCAGGATGTTCTGCAGGAAGTAGGAGGGGTTCCAGGGAGCTCACAGAGGGGAGCTGCTCCTTTGCCAGCTGGCATTGCTTCCTTGAGTTAAATGGAAAACAAATGACTATGTGCCCCAGCACTTTGTTTCCTCCCATTTGCCAGCCCCTGCAGCTACCCTAGGACACAGGGCTCAGGAGAGGCTGAGGGGGAAGATCCCAGCCCTTGGAATAAGTTAGTGCTAGACCTTAAAGCAGATGCATTAAAAGCAGATGTAAATAGTTTCCACCCATCATGGTGTCTCTTGGAAAAATAGTTCTGCTGAAGTGAGCAGAGCCGCACCTCTCCAAGGGACTGGGGAGAGGCCAGCCCTAAACATACCTGCTTTGAATCAATGCTGGGTTTTCACATTTACAGCCAGATTTAGATCCCTAGCTCTTGGATATGTGCTGTATCAGCCACAGCTATTAACAGCTTCCTTGCTGCTTCCCAGGGAAGGGAGATGGGAAATCCTTGCCTTGTCAAATAGCCAACACCTGGCTCTGGCTGAGCTCCTACCTGATGTTAACACCCACCTGAAGCATGCAATGCAGCAGTCTGCCAGGGAGGTTGAGAAGTTGGTGCTGCAGCTGGTTTCAAGCTGGCTTTTGACTTGCTGGATTTCCTTGGTCAGCAGCTGCCTGTATGTTTTCTGCTGCACTTTCCAGTGACCTGCAGCAGTACTGAAATGATCCAGGATACGGTCCTGTTCCATTAAACATAATGCCAGTGACAAAGGGGCATTTCTTTCAAAGTGAGCCATTCTCAGTGGGTAGCAGTGGAGATGCCAGCCGTAAAAAGCAAGAGCTGCATTTTGCTTCCCCAAGCAAGGGGAGCCGCCTGTCAAGCAAATCTGAATAAAAGGGCTTGCAAGCTGGCCAACTTGCTGAAAAGGGATGAGCGGCAGAAATGAAAGGGCTGGTCTGCACATAGAGATGACACCGATTTCACTATGCAAGTGCAATTTCTGACCAGAACCAGCTTAAGAAAGGCCCTTACTAGCTCTGCAAAGCTGAGCCCCAGAAATCGGAAAGGAATTCCAGGTGGATTTCATTGCAGTCAGGGTATACAGAAGATGGCTGGCTCGAGGACATCTGTGTTCAGAATACTCAATATATGAGTTTAGCCAGTTCAAACACTGTGTTTATAATGGGGCCAAGCAACTGATTCTTAAGGGGAGGTAAAGAAACAAAAACCTTAAGGCAAGTCTGGACAGAGGGATGAGAGCAATCAGTGTTTTAAAACACTACGATATGGGGAAAAAATGTCAGCATAAAGCTCTGTTTGAGAAACTGTTTTAGTCCAAATACCACATCTAATGGGTTGGAGGAAAAGAGAGAGACCATTTCTTCTTTGTAATCCTACAAACAGGACTGTTTAGGTTCCAGGATTTCTACTGCTGGCCTTGCCACACAAACATCACAACCACATGCTAGCAGCTGTCACAAGCACCAGAAAATTAAAATAGATAAAACAAGAGGCAGAACAGCCAGTTTTAATGTCAACCTCCCAGCTGCATGAGGTCTGATAAGGAAGCTAATAAGCTATCTATGGCAATGGACACCTATGTTTGGAGCCATTTCAAAAAGGGAACTTTCAGAAGGGCAGCACCTAGTTGTTCAAATGTAGCAAAACCTCTCTAGCTTCAACACTGCTTCACCCAGAGTTAAACATTGGAGCAATTTTATTACATGTGCATCCTACCCAGCTTGTCCACACAGTAACAGAACATAACATTTGCTTCCCTTTTGAACGTGCTCCAAATGTATGTGCGTCTATACCTTATGTGAACCTGGGGAAACATAGGCAAGATTATTTCTGTTCTTGGGAGTTTTTCCTGAACCGTTTCTTACTCTGCAATATAAAGTCATTCTGTTTGGGAATTGAATTCCCTAAAGGACATTAACTCTGCAACACAATAATGGTGCCTTTTGGGACAGAGAGCAGGCTGCTCAGATTTTCTTTCAATCTAAATAATGAAAATGATTATTTGATGCACAACAAGGATTAGCAGTCTCAAAAAAAAGTAGCCAAGACTGATTTCTGTTCTTCCCAACACACTTTTTTTGGTTTTTTTTAAATCTTAGTTCCTCTTATTCCCTTTTTAGTGCAGAAATTTGTACCTTGCTGATGAAGCTTGCTTGATCTATTTGTAACCACATAATCAGATGCAGGATTGCTAATCCCAAGGGCGGATGAGATGGTCTTGAGGGTCACAAGCACTGCATTTTATTACACTGGGCGAGAAAGCAGCTACTATAAAAGAAGTCATCTCAGGTGAAGTGTTTACTGGAGCATATATGCACAAGGCAGAGTTCAAAATTTCAGTCTGCTGCCAAACGAATTCCCTCTTGCACTGCCTAAAAAGATCACTTATGACACCTCTAAAGATATAGACACCAAGATATTTTTTTTCTTTTTTTATTATTCTGCAAAGCAATATGCACATCTTACAAACACAAAAATTAATCTAGGAGAGAAATGTAATTTCCAAATCAGCTATTAACCATCATGCAACAAGACAAGTGAAATGTAAAAAACAAAACAAAACAAAAAACTGAAGAAAAAAAAAATAGCCATCTTAACCCTACCTCACCTGCAGAGAAGGGTAAAAAAACAAAAACCACAACAAAAAACACCCCCCCCCCCAAAAAAAAACAAAACAAAAAATCAAGGCTCAGATTTTTCTATGTAATGCCAAAGAAAAATGCAACAGAAATGGCAGGTTTCTATCAAGAAAACACTTACAAATAGAATCAAAACTGATTCAAGTCATAGTTAAAAAGAAAAAGAAAACAAAACAAAACAAAACAAAGGAAAGATCAATATGATCCGAACAACCACTTTAATAAGAAGTTTTTACCCTTCTGTTTGGCTGCATTTAACTTTTGTACATTGTGCCTCAGTACAAGCCATTATTTCTAAGTATTACAGTCTTGGCTTGCTGGGTCTTCCTTCCCCCCTCCCCTCCCTTATACTGCAATACTAGGTACCAAGAGGTAAGGTAAGGCTGAAAAAAAGATACATACCCCCTTAACACTCCTCCCCTTGGATGGGTAGGTCACAGTCAGAGCTTTGATGTTTCTCAATGCAGTTGTTGCTGGGTTTGACTGTAGGTATGTTTTAAAGCAGGCAGATTCTGTAATTACTGAATATAATCTCCATTAAAAATGTGGTTCCCCCAAGAAGTCAAATTGTGCTTTCAAGTTTGGTTATTTCTCTTCAGGGCTTTTAGGGTTTTCACTGCAGTTTGCCAAAATACATCTTGTTTTTAAACATGATAACCAATGTGTGTTGTGGAAGTGTTTGGTTCTCACCAGCACTGACCAACGCACTTGCTTTCCTCTCCCCAACTCATCAGTTCTCAATCACTTCTGAGTGGATCTCAAAGATGAGGACAAAGCAAACAGCTAGGAATACAGAAGTTAGGAGCAGTCTAAATGCTCTTGACTTTAGGCCTTCTAGCTACATTTAAGTTTACTTCTTCGGTTTGGTAACGTTTTACTAGTAAATAGCAGCACAAGCTAAGAATGGAAGCCTTATTTATTGCCTGGACTCCAAACTAAATGGCTGTCTCTAAAGCTCAAATCTTATTGTCTGGGGGGGGGGAATAAATAAATTGTGAAGTGACCGATACACCGTATAAGCAAGTGAAACGGTGTAAAGGAACCATTTCCCTGAAGAAAAGTCAAATTATTTAAACTTGAAACATTTGGAAAATGCACGCAAATTAGTACAGCTCTCCAAAACAGGAAGGACCTCTCTGTGATGGGCTACAGAACACTCTAGTGCCCTTTTGGATATGGGCTTATTGTTTCACATATCACACACACCGCAGAGCTAAACCTAGCAAAAGAAAAAATAGATGCACTTGTTTACAAAGCTATAATGATGGTACCTGACAGGAAAGAGGAAAGATGGCATGAAGGGTTGTTAAGGCAACCAGTGAGATTTTAAAAGCAGTGGTGGAAAGTTCCATAGGAAAACCCCTGACTTGTGAGAATTAGAGAAGTTACTGGTGGATTGCTTGGAGAGAGACTGCAGAAGACCGTAATGGAAAATAAAGGTTCAGAATAAAAAGCACTCCAAGAAATAAGAACTACTTGGATTCCAGAATGGACACAGACCAATGTTGAGTCTATGAGCAAGGTTTCCTTCAGCTTATTCACCACAGGATTAGCCCAGTAATCATCAGCTTTGCCTCACCCAACAGCATTATATAAGAACTGGACAAAGTGAATAAAACTTTGTCATTTTCAGCTGCCCTCAAGAGATGGATGGATGGGAGGTCCCAAAATGAAGCATTACAATGGTCTTCAAGGTCTTGTGCATTTCTTATTTATACTTGTCCCCAGCTGCACGGAGCCCTAACTGATTACTAAAATGCTTTTTTTTTTTTAAAACTTCACTTTCTGGAGACTGTCTAGAAAGCTTCTGTGCAAAGAAGTTCCTGGTTCAGGGGCTGTGCAAAGGAAGCTAAGTGAAATGCTTTCTATACAACCCCTCTGCTAATCAATGCTCTACCATTCAACTGGGCATGTGAAAAATGAAACTGAGCATTTTTCAATTAAAAAAAAAATGGGACTTGACTCCATTTTAATTCCTTAGGATGGATAAAAGCACAAATTTGTCCTACCTACTGTTGTATTAAAGTGTGAATATGCATTTCTTTTTCAAAAGATCTAAAACTGTGGATATCTTTCTTACAAGCCAGGCGCAAATGGATAAAAAGAAAAAAAAAAAGATAGAAGCCACACCTACACATTAAACATGTTGTCAATCAGTGGCTTTGGAAATGCAGTATTATATCAAAGGTGCATACTTGTTTCAAACACACTGTACATATCATTGGGCAAAAACAGAGATGATGAGAGGTTGGTTGTTTTTTTTTTTTTTTCTTTTTTGAGACATTTGCAAAGGCATCTTACCCTGCCCAGATGCAGCTAGACAAAAATATCTTGCTCTGACTATATGTAGCCATATCACTAAACATATCTACACAAACATTCGGCTATGTCCACAGGTAAAGATTGAAAGATTCTGGCCGCACTACAATGCGGAACAAGTGCATCATCTGACCTGTTCTGAATATACTTTTATAAATATGTACAAATCAATTACAGGCACTTGAAATGTCTTTGGTTGGAATAAACCAACATTGCAAGATAATGTATTCACAGAGTGTTAAGACCCATTCTGGGTTCAGCAGGCAATGATTATGGTTCTCAGTCATTTTCGGTAAAAGGAGACGATGGATTATGCTTCTGACAAAGCAACCTAAAAACAAAACAAAACAGCTGATTACACTCAAACAATCACAGCCAACAATAGTTGCACATTATTTATCTCCATGCAACTAGAATATCTGCCACTGCCATCCAGAGAACCCTTATATAACTATAACTTTCTGCGAGGCCCTTGGCAGACATTCAATTAAGGTATGATGGGATCTGATCTGCAATAACAAGAACCACTTACATGTGCATGACAAGAGGCACAACTGTGCAATCGGGGATCAGATCTCAACTGCACCCTCTTACCAGTGCAGGGGAAGGCAGGGATCGTGACAGGTCCCCCCTACACTGGCACGTCCAGCCTTGGGTGTGTTGTTCATCTGATCAGTGCTGGCCATACATTCAATTTATGGCACAAAAAGAGCCAGCCACAAAATTATTACACATTTTGTCACTTATTCTCCATTTAACTGTACCATTAATTGCATCAATGTGTGGCTCGGTTACGAACTAAGACATGACTGATGGGTTAATCATGTCTCAAGTGTAACATCTACCAAAGGCCTTACAAAGTTAAATGTAACCGTATCTAACGCTTTCAGCAAAATGCACCTCTAATCTATAATAATTAAAACAGCCTTACACCAGTAACAAAGCAATAACATTAATTTCATTTGACATTAATTACACCCAAAAGAACTAGTTCTCGTATAACGAAAATTTCCCATCTTCTTTAGATAAAAGTATTAGGACCATTCCAAGCTGCACATTCAATGTTTTCACTTGAGCTTATAAAAACACCAGTTTTGTACATACAGTGTACACAAGTTATACTTAGAGATACCTGAAAAGCCAAATCACTACTGCATTTAGTGAACTTCAGCTAATATTGCACACTCATACAATAAAAGTCTTAAATGTAAGGAGCTACAATCACTGGACAAATACTCATTAAGCAAATTATCACCCTGTGGAAGTACTGAGTTACAGTGCTCCTTGAAAAAAATGGTAATAGGGGCACAAAGAGGTTAAGCAATTTCCTCAAGGTTTGAATGCGGTAGTGGACAGAGGAATCCCCTGTGTAGTCAGCATTAATCAGGGTATTTCATTTATGCTCTGGAAAGATTAAGATAGAAGGTTCCATGACCTCCAGGGTCTGGAAACGAATGCAAAGAACCAGGCAGCTTTTACAGCCTGCATCATGTTATGAGATGCTAGCATCTCCTTGAAAGAGGATCAAGTCAGCATGTCTGGAGTCATGCACCAATAACGTCAAGTCAGTACATATAAAAAGGATGTTTTCTTTCTGCCCTGACAAGAATCAATGTTGTGTGCATTATCATAGCCAGACTTACTTTTTCAGGGCAGAATTCTGTATTGCTTTGCCTTAGTTTGCTTGGTCTACCTTTAATAACTGCATAGCAGAACATTGTAATCACCATCACAAAGAGAAAATAGCTGGTATGCATGAGATGCAAGTTTATTAGAGAGCGATCATCCTGCAAAGAGAAACAGAACACTTTACTGATTCTGTACACAGAGAAGGTGTTTCACATTCAAGTGCCATCTGAGCAGATAAGTGGAGAATCCACCTCTCCAATCTAGCTTCTTTTCTCTATGCGTAGGATATCCTTCACACTGCCAAAGCACAGCTTAAAGTTTAAGGTAGGAAGCAGCCCCATGTTTCAGCACTGAAGATGGACCCAAATTTTCAATTAGGGTTAAAATATTTGATGTAGATTAGCAACTACTTCAATGCAATTTTACAACTACTTTAATGTAATTTTACTGTTCCTACAGTCGTGCGCACCCTCCCACTAGTAGCACCTTTTAAACAGCCAGATTTGAAAATGCAGGTCTTAGCCAACGAGGCTGAGAGGTAAATATGGGATACACAGAGGGTGCCATGAAATGCAGATGTCTCCGTCAGAGCTCTGGCCAAGCAGTGCCACATCACTCACTAGCTTAGGACCTGAGGAACAGAGTACCTTATCTAATTAACATGATACCAGACAAACATTCGTGAGAGTACAGAAAAGCAGGTGGAACTTACATCTGGAACTATAACAGTTAGCTTGGGATTTAAAGCATGATAGACCTTTCCAATGGCTCCTTTGTAACACCAGAACGGGTTATAATCTTGTGCATATTTTGTATTCGAGTCCCTGGCTGTAGTAAAAATCTTGTACCAGAGTGTAGCATTGCTGTATGTTTCTGGGACACAATGTGGTGGCTGACTGGAAAACAAACAAAAACAGACGAATTGCTATTTTCTGTCTTGTACGGGTAACTTTCAACATATGCTTAGACCCATTCTGCCTTTCAGCTGCATTAATTGTTGCTTTGTTCAGAATCATTCATAGCATAACAGCAAAATATAACCGCTTAAGCAAAGACAAGTTCAGAGCTGGTATCAGCCTACATCTTTCACTGAGAACTGTTCCAGGCGTCAGCCAACAATAATTTATGTGCTAGTTTTTAAACATATCAGTTTCCCTTTTTTATTCTGATACAGCCTGAAGGCAAACCCTATTTGAGTTCTTGTAGCACATGAATACTGTGGTCAGGGTGTACCTTCTTTGGGAGATAACGAATCCTGGTACACGTACAGAAGACCAAGCCTATCGCCACCAGGACCTGGGTGATGCGACTCTTTAAGAACCCAACTCTCAATCCCCTTTTCATTTCTTTTTCTTTTTTGTACACATGGATTTTATCACCACTGTTTATTGAATGAAGGTCTGTGCTACTTGCAGAATGAGTACAGTGCAGACAGCTTCCGTGTAAGGTTCCTCACACAGCTTCCACCCCACCTCTGAAAGTGCCTTTATGTGAGAAAACCTGTCACTCGCTGGCATATACATTTGAGCCTTGTCTCCTCATTGCACGTCAAGAAAGGTGGACCTGTTAGGATACTTGTTTCTGCCATTTGACCATCTTTCTACTGGAGAAAACAGACCACATTCCCACCAGTCACCAGATAATAATCAAAAATTTTAGTCACTAGTAACCTGGACATTGAACAAACTAGCAATAAGAGATGATGATAATAAAACCTAGTTTTTAACATAGTGGTTTTCACTGATAGATATAAAAGGATCTAATACCCTTAGTTATCCTGCTGGATACATAGCTGTACTCATTGTCCCATCTTAAAAAAAGGTTTTAATAAATGTACCTTCTATTTTCCAGTCTTTATCTATTTCAACTCTCACTGAGGCCTGAAGATCTTACAACCTCCAGTGCCTGCTGTAACCATCAGCTCCTACTGAATCCAGGTAGAGTCATCTCCAAGAAGTCTTAACTATTACAGTAGTTCTACACCCATTAGAAGACACCACTGCTCAGTTTTCACTGGTTTTTTGATTACAGAAAAATAAGAGAGTTTTTTGACTGCAAAGAACTCAGAAAGACCAACACAGGTCAGAATGTTTTTGACGCTATAGATTCCCATTTGAAATCTTTTGTGAATCACGTCTGCACGCACCTGGCAGTGTACCATTGTGTGGTACCCTTGAGAGGATCTCAGGGTGCACAGCATCCTGGCTGAAAATCAACAGGTTAGTATCTCTAGGAACATTTAAGCACTGGATCAGATTGCCTAGAGAGGGGTAGAACTTCCATCATGGGACATTTTTGAGAGCAGGTTTAGAAATACATTAGTCTGGAACAGCTTAGGCAGGGATAATTCTGCCTCGAGCAGTGGGTTGACTTCCTGAGGTCCCTGCCAGCCCTGTTCTCCTGTGATCCTAGCAAAGGAAAAGGGATCACCTTACTTTCACAGTCACCGTTGGTACTCATGGGCACACTGAAGAAAAGCATCCAAGTCATTAAACAGAAGCTGCTTATGTACTGCTAAGAACAACAGTTTAGAGATTCACTTACACTGTGACAGGAAACACATTGCTGGCTGCTGTGACAGTCATACAGGTTGTGAATACCACCTGCTCACAGTGCCCATGGAGAACACAGTCGTCTGAATTCCAAGCAGCAGGCAGGGTGAATGTAATGTTTATCTCCTCGTGGGATTCTCTGCCTTTTAGAATAAGAAAAGTGGTTTTTGTGCTGACAGTGGAAACAGTGGCAAGTACGAGGATGAAGAGGGCACACAGCTGGGCCCAAACCCAGCCCTGTGGTGGCATTTTGGGGCCATCATTCAGAGGGAGCAGGAGTAAACTGAAAACAGCTCCCATTTCTGCTGAACACCCTCCCCCCTGCAACCACACCCTTATTCGACACAATTACACCTGCATCTGCTATTACCACAATTGTATCTTTAAGGCTTTGATTTTGGAAAGTTCCTTCCTACAAATACCAAAAGGCTAGCCTTGTTCATCCCCAAACCTGGACTTATCACCTGCTTTTCCTAGAGTTCCATTTTTACTTTGAAAAATTCCATACAAGACATATAACCACCCAAAGACAAGTGCCTTCACATGCTCAGCAATGCCAGCTGGCAGAGCCCAGAGATCACCACTGGGGTCTCCAAGAGGTGATACAGTTTGGTTCACAGGGATGAATCTGTAACTAACACACAGTTTAAATTCAGGTGGCCTGAATCAAAACTGTATTATGTAGCTTGGGAAAGAGTTAAAGAGAGATACTTACCATCAGCAATAAAGATTTTCAGCTGCAGCATGTTTGCTACAGGATCTCTTAGATACAAGCATCTTAATTTCACAACACCATTATAAAACCCCATTAAATACCTGCAGGGGCTGACCATAAGAAGGTGTTATTTACCATTTCTAGTAAATCCCTACAAATGGATCTGTCTAATTGGCCTCACTGAAAAGTTTAACAATCATTACTTGCTGCTTTTCAATTGCTCAACTTCAGTCCCTAGGAAGTTTGTGTTATATTTTGTTTAAAGCACAAACACAGCCTTTCTAGTTTGTGTACAGCTGGCACTAAATCTGACTGGGGAGCAATCTCCAGAGCTTCAGTGTATACCAGAGTAGGGACTGCTAAGGGAGCACGTAGCAGCTTCTTTCAGAGAATTCTGCCGTTTTAAAAAGTCTCTCCAGTAAATATTTTACACTGCAAAGCATCATCTTGTTAATCAGCAGGCCTACATGACCCCTACCATTCTGAACCTAAGGGAAAATAAAATAAATTTATCAAAATCAACCATGTAGGTTCCCCTGCTACATGACGACAACATTGGCAAGGCAGATAAATTCTAGGAAAAAGATCCATCTCCTCATAAAAAAACTGGATGAATATTATACTGTTTTCCAGCATTTCTAAGATTATAAACACAGTTCAAATATTTACATTTTGCATACCTGAAAGTCCAATTTGGTGCCCAAAAATTGTGGAGCTTAAATGTGTGACATTACGGGAATACCCGCCAAATGGTTTGAGTGGGTCCAGTGTCAGAGTGATTGTAACAGAGATGTTTATTGGGCCAGAGTCCTCAAGAGTCTGTGGTGACTGCGTAGAGGATCTGGCTTGTCCACTAGTCACTGTACTTTCTGGAGTTGTAGTGTCGTTGATGAGATGCTTTAAGGTTTCATTTTCTGATATACAGAAGTCCAAATCATTAAACCTCAGGAGGAATGTATTCCAGTCCTTAAAGAAGCAAGATTTATATTAGATTAGTGAGGTTAGATGAGGCTAGCAAGAGTTTTAAATCTACACGTCACTGAAATACAAATTCAGTCCAGCCCCAACATCAGTGAATAGAAACACGCTCACTGAAATCTCAACAAGACATACCTAGCATTATTTATTAAAATCAAAAGCTCATTCCGATTCCCATCACACTCCAACTAACTGACTCTCCATAGAAAGAGACATACCTAGCTTTATTTGTTAAATCAAAAGCAATTCTGATTCCTATCACACACCAACTGACTGTCTCTCTATTTTCAAAGCTGTAGGAAGTCCAGTATAACTACTGTACATATACAGCTGAAGTAATGTTGGTAAATTCAACACCGACTTATTCTACCCAAGAACTCTATTCTGTTCCACAGAGGATACAAGGAATTGCCATTTAAGCCTCTCTCATGTCCATAATCCCAATTGTGGAAGAATTTTGTAAGTTAACTTGCACCAAAAACAAGAGAAGCTCCATGAACATACTGTTTCTCAGAACATAATAAAAAAAGATAAACTCCATTACTAGAATTAATGTAGCCTCCTAAAGGCCACTATCCATCTCTTTATCAAATTAATTAAAAATGAAGACTATTCTTTATAAAAAGGAAGCACCCACTTACAGGCTGGAGATAAACAAAACAGTGATGTAAACTGAGATATTCTGGGTATTTACTTTCAGAAAAACAGGTTAATTCAGTTTGTTAAGGCAGCGTATGCCAACACTAAACCCAAGAACTGTGTACGTTGCATACACAGGCTGTTCATACTATACCTCTGTCATCTCTGGAGACTTGATCTCTTTGATTTTAAAGAAGTAACCCAGCGTCAGAAAAGCTATTGCCATGGCGCTTACGCTGATCATGAAGACCACAAGAGGAGGTCGACTACTGATATAAACCTTCAGGTTCTCCAAAGGGTTTATGCAGAACATTATTCTGATTAGATCCGCCTGAAAGTAAAGAAAAGTAAAACCAAGTGACATGGGGAAGAAATATCTCTTAGTGTCAGCCAATTAACAGAAAAATGCAGTCACGCTCACTGAAATAAGACCCAGTTAAACAGCCATAAAGTATGATCTGTGTTGGACTGTTCTGCTTGGAAAACATAAAAATAAGTCTTTAAAAAAAAAAGAGGAGAGAGAAAGCAAAGCTTTAAGAAGTGCCACTCTCCCAAACAATACAACTTCTAAGCAAAAAAAAGAACTGAAAGAACACCACCACCACTTGCAACAGAATCAGTACTTCTAACACAAGCTTTCTATCACTGCCAGCTAACGGGAACCTGTTGTTCATATAGCTCGTTTCATTTGCTTTCTTTCTCAGCTCTTGTTAGGAGAAGGCCTGTGCAACTACTTTTGGATCCCATTCACATGTACTTGAATTAGTAAAATTACTACATAAATCTGATTTTAATGAAGCCTGCAGAGCAGGGTCTGCAAATTCTCAGTTGAACCCCTGTACTTCCATGCTGGAGGCCAAAATCTATTTTAAAAAAAAAAAGGCATTAAACACCTGTCTGTGTCATGTGTGAAACCAATGATGGCACTGTGCAGTGACACCAAACAAATGTCACTTCTAAAATGCTACTGTACTCTGAAAAGTGACAAGGTGAAATGCCTCGTGGAGGCATGAAATACTTGCATCTTGGTTAAGTGCAGCCCAAATCTGATGAGTTCATAAAGAAGACGGACAGAATTTTTCCACCATTAAGACCTGTAAACTTGGATCTGAGTTGGGATGGAGCATTTCAGGCTCACACATGAAAGATTTCGTAAATGAAACCCCTAACAATTCTATTACTGAGTGAGCAAGAAGAGAATCCAACTGGCTCCTTTCTGTTGGTTCTGCAGCATCAACAGAAATATAAACTTACTCAAGTCAATACATAAAGATGGGACTTACACAGAGCATGGCTATTGAGTAAGAACTTTTTGGACCGGAGCTGCCATTTAATCCTATTGATTCCTCATTTCTTTTGAATGAGCTAATCTTTCCAGCATGCCAGTGAAGGGAACAAAGTTCTTTTGGAGTTCACTCATCTCCACCCACAAAGAAAACAAACAGCCAAGTGTTAAAGCGCAGCTCTGAGGCATCCACTCCAGAAGCTGCGCAAGCGGGGAACAGAAAGCAAATAAAGAGAAACGGGTTTGCTTGATCTGTAGTCCTGTGAAAAGGTCTTTTAATCTCTGCAGCATCCAGAAGGACAGGACAATTATGCTGTATATGCAAGCTCTGAAAGACACAGAAAAGTTGCTAGACAAGCAGCTCATGAGCATGGCATTGGTAAGGTTAATCCCCAGCTCTCAAAGGCTGGGCTGAAAATGATTCCTTGATCAGTCTCATGAAGTCAGGGATTCTGCTCTCTGCACGTGTACACCTTACGGTTTCTCATTATAAGCACGTAGTCGATGCGACCCATACACTGCAGGAGGCCTGCAGCCTCTCTTTTTCCTCCCATGTATTCCTAATATTTTACTGACAAGGAAGTTTCAGTCCCTCTTTTCTAGGAAGAAAAAAATTATATTGATTTAGGGGAGGGAAAGGTTAGTTCAGTAAGGAGAAGGTTGAATTCCTGTGGCTACAGCACAGCACAGCCTTACACATGCAGCTTCACCCCTACAACCTCCTCGTTAAAAAAAGGAGTTATTTCACAACACAGAGCTCAGTCTCGCTCCAGCGATTTCCAAGTACTTTCCAAAGACCAGGAACGCCAGGCACTGCGTCAGCATGAATCGCTGACAGCACTATAAGCATCCAACTCTAAAAATACTTAAGAGCATGGGAGTGTGGGATAGCAAAAGGCTGTAGAAGAGCAAGCGGGAAAAGAAGGTTAAGTGGACAGACATTAAAACACATCCCACCAGAGTGCACAAACAAAGAAAAGCTTTGCTGCTAGCTTGGTAAGAGGCAGGCACAAGAGGAGAATTGCCTCAGGTAACAAAATAAAGCAGCAATGGCCCTTACTCCTAAAGCTCTGTCTCCCATCTCGCTGTTGGCAGGATGTGATGCCACTTGAGGAAATGTCTGAAGTGTTCACCCTGCTTAAAAATCCTGAATGTTCAGTTTAGGAACAGCAGAGACGCATGTCAACATGGAAACAGATCAAACAAAAAACCCACAAGCCAAGCTAGTTCAGCAAGTGGTCCCTTCTGAATTTCCTTTTTGAAAAACTAACACAGATGCAAGGTTTATTACAGCATTTAATCAAAGCGGGATGTCACCCAACAGCAAAGACAGCACTGCAGTTCCTAGTAAAATTAAGGGACTGCCAGCAATTTCATTAGAAGTCCTGTTCCCCAAGGGGTTTTACTCAGCCACAAAGACTGACGCGCTGAAAGCTACAATACCAAAAAAAAAAAAAAAAATGCATTAGGTCAATTCTTTGTGTTACAGGAGCACCAGCTTTCAAGCACTTGTGGCTTAATATTCACATAAAACTGAATGGCTTTAAATGCAATCAGAAAGTGTTGCTCCCTGCAATTTTCAAAGGCTAGCAGGGCCCTTTGAGCATCTGGAAGGGTGTGTGGGACACACACATACACCTTAGGTTTTTAACATCACTGGAACTCAGTGCTCCCAGATTCCTTCCTACGCAGATCAGTGCTGGAATAGGAACGTGCCTGGAAGACAGCACTCAAGTACAACTCCGTTTTAAAGAATATCTAAACACTTCTGTCAGCCTCACACCAATATATTTGGAGGTGAGGGGGCACCACCTTTGTGGGACTGCTGCTTTGTAGCACAAAACCTGTGGCCACTATCAGCACAGCAGGAGCTGGCCACGGACATGGCCTGCTGCATCTCTGTAGTTTATAGAGATTTCGGCAACGCTGATAGGGTCTTTGAGCACTCCAGGCAAGCCTGGCTGGGTTCTAGTAAGGTCTGGTTGGAAGCTGCCATCAGCCCCCCATTTGGAGAGCAGCTCCAGTTCCTTTTTCATAACTGCTCCAGGCTCTCTGTGCAATTTTATGAGCTTCACTTAACTTTCTCGTACCTGTTTTATATAGTTACGCTGATGGACAGACATTAGGAATGTTTCTGCAAATATCTGCATAGTGCACTGACTTCCTCCGAGGAAGGGCAACGAACCATCAGGTATCATTCTTTAATTATGCAAAGTATAGAAGAGACTCAAACACTGGCGCTGTGAGCAACCCTCCACTTGTCCCCTCGACACCAGCCCTCGCAAACACTTAACCCATACTAATACAGCCCATACTAATCTCAAGGCCAATAGAGTATGCAAAAAACAAAAAAACAAAAAATCCAAAGGGCCTTGCTTTTGACAGAAATTCCAAGAAAAACAGCACTGTTATATCTGAGTTAAGGTTGAGGGCATGTGTCAGTAACTACAGGAAAAAAAAACACACTGCGGGGAAGGCATAGCTCTCCTTGCACTAGACATTACAAGGCCAGGAGATATAGAGCTGAGGCTACAGTTTAAAAAAACAAAACCACCAAAAACAAGAGACACTGGTAAGGGTAAAACCAGAATCTGAAGCAAGCAGAGTATCAGTAACTATCTTGAAAGGCAAGAAGACCAGGAAACAGTCACCTGTTCCCTGGCTGCAACACGTTCTTGGCACTGGTAGAACACCAAATACAGCAAGCTCAAGGGAGCACAGTTTTCAATCCTCATGAATAAATATATGAAAACAGTTATGAAGGTAGAACACTTGAAATGAGTCTTTCACGAGGACCTGGCAAATAAGGGGAACTTGATGTTTCCTCCAAAAACACAAAATGCTAATAAATAAAGGTAAACGTTAATAAATTTCCACTTCTTGGCCTTAACATCCAAGCAGCTACATTCACAACCCCAAACCAGCATATCACATCGAAGTAGGTACCAAGATTAGAATGCCAAATCGCTAGGGAGAAAAGCAAAATATAAATTTTAAACATGGAGGCCTGTCAAGGTGTTCTGTAATTTTAAAATGGTGTGTCCCACCAGTTATAAGCTTCTCCTAGAAAACTAGAAAATGAAAAGCCACTTCTTTACAACCATCATCTTCCTCTTTTGCTGTGCATAAAAACTATCAGTCTAGATATGAAAGATTAAGATATTCTGAAATATTTGAAGGAGAAAATAGCTATGAGAGCACTGTGACCAGGTCAGTCCAGTTCTGATCTACCTGCTTGTCAGTGGCCCTTTAAGACTTTACACCTTTACATCTGAACTACTCACTACCTCTAAAAAGCCTGTTACCTTAGCTGTACAGTGATGCTGAGGTTTACCAGAAGTGCAGATTTCAAATATGTCCCACGGCTAATAATCCAATGGCATTTAGGAAAGCGGTCACAGTTGCATGAAAATAATGTTGTGTGACAACTGAATTGCGACTCTCCTAACAAACCAGCCGTAAGTAACAACAACACAAAAGCAAAGCACAGTGTTGATCTCAAAACCTTCACAATCAAAAACAGGAAACATTAGTAGATTGAAAAAAAAAAAAAGTCCCAACCCACTGGTCTAATAAATTAAGTGAGATTTTATTTTCTTCAAGGCATGACTCAAGGGTAGAACATCAAAATTGCTAAAATTAAACCTGCAAAAGATCAACAGCTAACACTGCCTGTTGTAATTCTCCTGAAGAATTTAGCAGCTTCTAAAGCATAAAACAGTCCCCCTCCAGGTTACAATCAAGACTGAATAAAAATATTTTTAACTGTTACCTAGAGGCAGATTGCTGAGCAAAATAAACTCATTTTCCCCCAAAATCTGAAACAGGACAGAAAGCCCCAGAGTCCCCAAAACTTTAACTTACAAGACACAAACCAAAGAAAAGCACAAGTCTCCAGACATGCACAGGCTTCCCTTTTATAAAATAATGGGATTTTTATTAGTGGAGTCAGAATTTCTAACTTTTGAAATAGATTTCTTTCAGCGACAGAAGTAGCTTATTAATCAACATTTTCTGTTCTAATGGGAATTTCAAAACAACTTGCTACCACACTAAGAAATCTGGAATTGGGAAAAAAGGACATGTTTCTACCATGTTTTCCATCCTTCTACCACTGATCACCATGGGGCAAAACCAAGAACTTCAGAGTTTGCTTTAGCATATCCTTGAGGAATCAAAATGCCCCCGAAAGGTGAAAATAAACAGCCTACAACTTGTATCAGTAACAGAGAGCAGAGCTGCTTTCTACAGACATGCTCAGAGCCTGACCCCAAACCTCTGGATTTAACGTTCAGCGCAGATTTCCCAGTTAACCTCCCACTCCTGCCCTTATGTGCCTCCGAAGTAGAGGTGAGATTAAGAATCAAGAAAAAACATGCATCTGCCTTCTTTAACAAAAAACCCTGAATTCCCAATACCCAACTAAGATTCTTATATCACTACAACCTAATGTAAGGCAAAAATACAGATTCACCAGCTTATAGTGCACCTAAGCAATCAAAGATGATGTTCAGATGTACATTTAATCCAAGGCCCTTCCAGATTGTTTTCATATCTCTTTGCTCTCATGAATCACAGCCTCTCTCAATTAAAATTAAAGTTAGTAGGCCGTTAGAAAATTAGCAGTTTGATCATGAATTTCCAAAATGATCCCCCACAGCTAAATAAACTCAACTGGCTTTCATACAGGTCCATTTAGGGTGCTCTGCATATAACCTTGTTAGGAATAATCACAGTTGCAAGCCTGCTATCAAACCCATGAACACAGACTTTATATATAGACTAAAAAAGGCACAGAAATAAGAGAACAGGTTAATGCAGGTTAGTTAAAGGAAGGTACATGAGCAGCATTCATCTTGATTCTCATACCTATAAAAAGTAGAGAGAGAGGTAAAGTGACTTGTTCACAGCTACAATGAGGTTTAGGGTCAGACTAGAGATTAAAACAAGAGCATTAACATTCCTGACCCCTAGCTCAATAATCCAACAACTAAAACACAGCTCTCTGAAGACCAGCGAGTTCAAATGGTTTTCAGAGATAATTAGGACAGAAATTAAAAAAAAAATCAAGCACACAAACTGAATTAAAAACAGAAAGGAGAAACTAGTGTGTCTCTAAGCAAGACAACCACGTGTAAGGAAATTCCAAACATATAGCATCCTTCTCAACTACAGTGTGCTGGAGTCCAACATCTTGCACTTAACACAATCCATAATCACCTGAGAACTGCAGTCAGTAGAGCATTGTATTATGTAAAAAAAAATCTTCGTAAAATTAGAGACTGAAGTAACATTTATGGAAAAATTTTGATAAGTGCAAACAAGTTCTTGCTATTAAAATGACTTGAAGGAAATCAGTGCATCTGAAGATTTAGGAAAAGGGGATGGGGAGGAAGTTTTGAACCAAGGGAAATGAAAGTGCCCCAGGAAACCTTCCCAAAGTAACTCAGTGGACACAAGCTTCTGAGTTTAACAGGGAATAAATATGGTTTAAAAACACCCAGCTGTACAAATCTATCTATCTAGCGACAGACAGACAGATACACACACACGCTTGAAAATCCGGAAATTCTCTCCCAGCAGAGTTTTAAGTTGTTGCAGTTTCTGCACTATGACTGACAAAAAAAGGCAAGCCTGCATGTAGGACTGACTTTTATGCCTCCAATGTTGTTGCTTACAACAACCCTGGGTTAAAAGTTGCTTGGTTAAATACCAATTACCGTAAGCAGGAAGTGTCATGATACTGGAGCAGGATGATTTTACAGTTTGGAAAAAAAAAAAAAAATGTTTTCCCTGATTGTTCATTAACAGGACAGTATAGAAATGAGAAGCCAAAGAATAAGTTAGTTTAAAAAAAAATGGAGCCAGTGTTATACAACCTGTGTGTTTCCTACCAAGAAACAGACATTCTTCGGACCATATGCTGAGAACTGTACAAATTCCACATGCCTTAAATTTTTGGGAAAGCTTCCTAGTTTGGCTAGAAAAAAACAAAAAAAAAAAAAGAAAAAGCATTTCACACAGCTCAGTAACCAAAAGCCTTTTCAAATGACTGGTTTAAGGAGGTTCAGATGCAAATACTGGTTTCATTAAAGGCTACACATTAAAAAGTACACAGACTCAAATCAGCAAAAAAAAAAAAAAAAAAGAGTTAGCAGAAGGCTCCTCTCCTGTAGGCTTTAGTTTTCTAATGAGAACTTCTGCGAGACTGAGAGACCCAAGCACAACTTGAATCACAACAGACAGTGACTGGCAGATCAAAGAAATGGCAGCTTTACCCGACGTGACAGAACAGGCAGAACAGCACTGTGGAGCCAGCCAAAGAAACAGGCTGGACGGTGCAGCCCACAACCCCAAAATGGACCGAGATGAGCGGCTCAGCAGCTGAAACTCAAAGTTAAGGATGACAGCCTAGAAGATGTACAAAAAAATCCTAGAACTCTTGGTTCCAAAGTGATACATTTTATTAGACCGACTGGGAAATCGCAAGAAAACTGTGCTTTTCCACCAGCTGTTGGGATCAAAGCCCCTTTGCCAGGCTCTGGGAAAAGAATAGATGGCACAGGATGGGGAAAAGTCCCCATAAGTAGGAAATAAACGGCATTTTTGCCCGAGGGAGCCAAAGACGCAAGGCTGTCTTTCTTTGGGTCCATGAGAGCATCCCAACAGCTTGTAGAAAAGGACGCTTTTCTTGTGATTTCCCAGTTGGTCTCATTCTGGAACCAAGAGTTCGAGTTTTTCGCACGTCTTCTCGTCTCAGACCCACACAGCGACCCTAGGACACCCCTGAAAATAATGCTGTGACACAACTGAATTGAGCCTCTTCTAACAAACCACCCCTAAGTCACGACAACGTAAAAGCACAGCGTCGATGGGCGAAGCGTCCCGCGGGCTTCACCTGAAGATCGAGGCAACTGCTGCCGTTTCAAGCGGTTAATCCTCAAGTCCCGCAGGCCAGCCAGCGCTGCCGCTGAACGAGGGCTAGCCACGCGAGTCTGAGGGAAGCGGCGAGGAGCCCACGGCTGCACGAGCTCGCCGGACCCCGAGGTCCCGCTCGCCGCTCAAGGCCGACCCTTCCCAAAACATGACCCGCCGGCTCTCGCAAGGCCAGACTGAGCAGAGCAGGCGCCCCGGGAGCTTCGCCCCACGCGCTTTCCCAACTCCCCCGCCCTTCTGAGTGCCAGCAAGCAAGAGCCCCAATGCCTTTTTAACAAGAAAAACCACAACACGCCGTTCCCATCGGGGCGGGCAGCTCTGCTCCTGGCAGCGATGCCACCCGCCCAAGGCACACAGGCCGGGGAGGAGAACGAGACCCGTATGCTCCCACATCCATACCTGGCACCTGGCGCGGAGGGGGAGGGGGAAGGGCCGGGTGTGCCCCCCCAATGGAGGGAGCCGCCTCGGGCGCTTACCGGGCGCGGGCGCGGCCCGGCCGGGCTCAGAGGCGGCGGGGGGGCCGGGGCCGGCTCTGCACCATGCTCCCGCCCGGGACCAGGCCGCTCTCAGCGCCGCCGCCTCAGCCGCGCCCGCCGCCGCTTCCGGGGACGCAGCCGTCACCTCTGACCCAGCCCCGCTGACGGGCGGACAGACGGACGGCGGCGCGGGGGGGACAAACTTCCCCGGCGGCCCGCAACGCGGACCCCGCCCCGTCCTCTGTGGCGTCACAGGCGGGGGCGGAGCCGCCGGACGCTGCAGCAGGGCCGACGCGCGGGGGTTTGGGCGGCGGGTCCGGGGGGACCCCCAAAATGTTGCAACTATTTTTTTTTTTGGTGGGGTAGGTTGCAAGGGGGGGGGGCTCTGCTTGCATTTTGACTCTCGGCGGTTTATCTGTTTAAGAGCATTAAAGAGAGCCGCAAGACAGCTGTAGGGCAGCACCATTAAGTCTCTTCATGACTCTGGCAGGGATTCAGCAACCCTAAGGCCACAGCTGCCCGGGCCCTGCAGCCCCTGCCCGGTGCAGGTGCCCCCGGGTGGGACCTTGCCTGCTCCGGGCATCTCCCGCGGGTCACGCAGCACACCTGGGAGTGGGGAAAAGGGCCCGTCTCCCACCTAGGGTGGACATCGTAGAGGACGGTGCGGTTGTCCTCGATCGATACGAAACCAGATGCCTTTATGTCCTCTATTTGTCCCTCGAAGAGGAAAAGATCTCAACCCATGCCTTTATGTCCTCTATTTCCTCTTGAAGCCAGGACGTAAAGGCACCGGGTTTCATCTCAGTAGAGGACAGAGTAGCGGAAAACCAGAATGACAGCCACCCTATTCCCACCTGACACGCAGGGTCTTGCCCAGCTTCGTCCCAGCGCCACCGTTGGGCCAAGGAAAGAGATGGCTCTAAGAAACCCCTGCATCCTTCCTGCACCATCACTCATGTTAAAGATAATGCACAGCCCCCTTCCTGCTCTGCCTAAAGACCATTCCTGCAACCGCCCAAGGGAGGAGATGCTGGCCTAACGCGGGGTGGGTTTGTATCGCAATAAAGCCCTTGTGTTCCATTAGGCTTTGGATTAAATCCGGCTCTGGCGTAGGAGCGGGCAACTTTCCAAAGCGAGCAGAGTCCTTGTGCCAAACCCAGACTTGGCTCATTTGTTGCTGGAAGGGGAATGACGCTCTAGGTAAAATCAATCGCACGAGGCTTGGTTTCAGAAACCTCAGGCGAGTTGTTGCGTGCAAGAGACAAAGTGAACAAAGTCGTCCTCTTGGGAAAACTTTGGCAACACTCAAGTTGTTATCTCACCCGCCTCAGCCAAAGCAGAAACGCAGCCCCTAGCAAACTTTCCAGTCACCTGCAGGGTGCGTTGGCCAATTAGGTTTATTCACAAATTGTTGCTTCCTGCCTTCAGATCATTACAGTGTCAGAGGATTAATTCGTTTGGCAGGTTTCGCAGTTGGAGCTAGCCAACCCAAGAACAAAGCTCAAATGAGGCTAGACAACAACCTAATTCCTGTGCTGACCTCCAGGAAGTTTTGGGCTTTATTGTACCACTTTCTTTCAGAGTTAATTCTCTCCACCATAGCGCTTCAGAAATGAAGTCCCAGCCACCAAGCGTGAGCAAAGAGAATGGGCACATTGGTACCCCACCTCCCAGGCCAGCCTCCTTTGCTTCTCAAGAAGCAGCTCCCTATGGAAGCCCTCATTCCCGTAGTATCCAAGTACCAGATACATAGGCTAGGAATTTATCCCTGGACCGGTCATGCCTTACATCTTCACCCCCACCTAGATGTAGCCAACGCTTGAATAACTACTTCGGTCTCAAAGAGCAGTTCAAGCCTCTCCTTCATCGGCAACATTGAGGATCTCAGTCTAGACCAGTGCTTTTCAGCCATTTTTCAATTACCGACCCATAAAAACATTTAAAATGGAGGTGCAGACCACTCTAAATCCTAAGTGTGGCTATTCACATACTTTTAATTCATCAGTCATCTTTGGCAGATGCCTTAGACGCAGTCTGCAACATCCCCACGGGTCTGCGGACCACAGGTTGAAAACCACTGCTTTAGGCAGGCTCTTGTTTTAATCATGCTGTCAAACAGACCTTGTTCTGAGCAGGGTTAGCACTGCCCAAAAACAGCAGCAGATGACAAACCTCTGTTACAGTGGGGCTCTCCGTGTTGCTCACACCTGTGTCTGCAAATTAATGTATGCAAGACTGCAAAAACTGTTCCTTCAAACCCACCTGAAAACTCTCCACAGCAGTTCAGTATTGTACTGTGAGGTCACAGAATGGCCGTCTCATCTAACATCCCTAAACACAGGTGGTGCTGGTACACATCAGTGATTCAGTTGAGATTTTTATCCTTCCCGAGGTGGTCAGAAATCAGGCCGATGCATTATCACAATACGGAGTGCAGCTATGCCATGCTTTTTCTGGCCAATTAAGGAATAAAGCTGATTTTCCAACAAAGAAATCCTACAGGTTCCTATACCAGAAGGCCAGAGACAGCAAATGGGACAAGTAGAGGGTGCCAAAAGTAAAAAGAGGCCAAAAGAAATGCATGTCATATGGGTATCAGAACATTTTCCTTCTAGATGGCTAATTTATTATGGAAGGGTCATGACTCGGCTCCATCTATTGAAGGAAGAGAGCCACGTTTCCATCTTCCTCTAATGACTAGCACCACGTTTGCATATTAGAATCTAAGGCCCCTTTCAGGTGCATCACCAACCTTCATCCGAGCTGCACAGCCACGAGGTAAGAACATATGCTACAGGATTATTTGTGAACATCGACAATAGTTGGGCAGAATCACCGACCAACACATTTAAACAGCAAGATTCAGTTATCGTTAACGCAGTGATTAGATGAAACCAGTGTTTTTTCCATAGCTTGACCAGTTCTTATTGTGAAATATTTTCCCTGATATTAAGATGACTTTTCTGATTAACAGAGAATTTCTGACGTTAAAATGGTCCGAGAAAAACCTCTAACTACATTTTATTGCAACAGGGGGAAGAGGAGGAGCCTGCTTTCCCTGCATTTCAGAGAATTATTTTGAACTGATCAGAGAATAAAATATTTTCATTACCAAGTACTTGCTCCCATATACTACTCGAACTGTGGGGACTTGTTATTTCACCAGTAAAGTAATTCCTGCAATACCCAAACTGGGCCAATATTAAAATACATATAACCTCCCCCCCGTTACTTTCTCTTCTGGATTTCCACTGTATCATGTCCCTTTCACGTCTGTCTCACTACTATCACTGGGACAGGAATTACTGTTATTATTTATCTGGAACACCGCAAAGCGCACTTACTGGCGCTGTATTTGCCAACTTAACTAGCTTACATTTACATTAGACAAACTTATTGTACTGTACGTCTGTGGGAAAGGAAACTAAGACATTTGCTTTTAAAGTTTGTTTACACGTTATTAGGCAGCCCCGTTTCCCAAGCACTGGATCAGACCCCAAATTCCCATACGAGACTGGAATTGTACCAACAGTTCCAACACTAGTCTCAGCTGTGGCTGTGGGTAAGTCATAACCTTTCCACCTGGTTTCCAGTTTGTAAAGTGGGAATGGTGCTAATTATCTGCCTCATGGAAGATCTGAGGATTAATGTCTCTGCAGGTACGCTGTGATCTGATAACAAGCAAGCAAGCAAGCAATGAAATAACTTAGCTATAAACAGACTGAAGAATAGCTATTTGCTATTTTTGAGTACTTCACACATGGTCTCCTTGTAAGAGCAAAAACAGTTCAGATAGTTGAGGCCTTCAGACTTTCAATTAGACAGTGTTCTGACAACAAATACAGTACTTGAAAGGCTAAGATTTCTCCCCCTCTACAAATATGAAGAAAAATATAAATACAATGTATATTAAACCCTAAATCAACATTACAGTAAAAGCCAAGAGGAATTTTTGAAGAAGTCATTAACAAGGGCATTATGTACATGGTTTTATTTAACACAGCAATTTATACAGTCGCTAAAAGTTTGTTGGGTTTTTTTTTTTTAAACGAAAGAAACAATGGTACCTGGATATTAGAATTAGCACCTAGTGTATGTAAAGAAAAGAGACTTGGCAGCATTGAGCACTGCAACCACTGATCAAGTCTTAAACAGTCTAAGAGTCAAGATACACTAACTATTCTTGAAGTAATTTCCTGTGATCAGCTGATTAAATCACTGCTTCATCTCTGCAGGGAACTGTGAGTTCCTAATTACCTCTGAAACACTAGGAATGCATAGTTCAAAAGGTTAAATACATCAATTTGACAGTTAAAAATAGGACAAATCACAGTTTTGGTCTGAAATTATTGCAGTGCAAATTGTGAAGTGTCTGCATTTTTAAAGCAGTGGAATACCGTGAAGAGGTAGGTAACTCTTCCCCTTGATGGTAAAATTTAATGTTGGCTAACAACAGCCCAAGCAAAGGAAAGTATCTTCGGAAAACATGAAATATCATAAGTAGGCAAACAAGACACAGCAGACTAGATTTACTAGAAGTTATATAAAATGTTTCATTGGAATAAAAAATTATACTGTAAGGTTACATTTTCAGAAGAGTAAACCATTAGATTATTCTTCACATGGAAGGGTACAACAATGATGTAAAGCTTTCATGAAGTAATTAATTGTATTAACCAACTTGTTGCTCAGAGGCGTAGCTTGTTCACTTTCATCACTCAAAAAAACCTCTTGCTGAAGCCCAGAATAGTGCAATTTTGTAAAAAATTAATGTGCTCTTTCTTGCCGTTAAAGGCCAAAGCTCTCAGTAAAGCAGCCTGTAAAATATCAATGTATGATGCATACCTGGATTGTCCAGAGGCAGGCAAAGCATGACCCATCAGCAAAAGATGGCAAGTTATAGGCACACTACCAGAAAAAGAAGTCTTACCACTGACCCAACTCCTGAGCCATTTTCCTCTATCGGTGTTTCAAGTCTGTACATTTTTTTTATTATTTTCCTCCCCTTTTAAAACTCGCCTCAAAACCTTTTGAAAAATGCCTGCATCTACTGGACAAAACAGGGCTAAATGCTTAAAAATATTTAGATGCCACAGGGCTTTTAGAAAGAATGATTCTGAAGATTAAGAATACTATGATATTGTCAAGTTTGTACGACTTCTGACACTGTTAAGCTTTCAAATCTTAATTGAAGAAAGATTTTCCCTCTAGCTACTCTTTACCATCAAGCCTACTGATATGTATTAAAGAGTTACTTGCCTGCTTCCTGTGAAATTATTCAACTAAGAAGGTGCTAAAAAGAGACATATATTGTTTTGTACCAATTACACAAGATACCATGCAAAGTTGCAACATTAAACTTTTTAAACCTATTTACAATTCTACATATTATACAATATAGCTTTCATCTTTACAACTATAGAATTAATTCTCATACTAACATTGGTACCTTTCCATTTCTGCTTTTTTTTTTTTTTTTTTTAAATAATCAGTTTAACTTAAATTTAAAATGCATAAGGGCATGCTGAGAAGGAAGCTTTCAGGAAAAAAAGTTGTCAACGGACTAGTGTTGCTTAAAAATTACACTGGCTTGTGTAGAAAATTTAAATTCACTTGAAAAACCACAAAAGCCTAATAGAAACCTACTCTGACTAAAATAAATAGTTTATTTCACACAAAACAAAAACCCTGTACCTTTAAAAATGTACTGATTTAAACTTATTTGATATTTTGCCTTGAATTTATTCCCCTTTTCAAGCAGCTGTAGTAACAGGGGATGGAAAGGATTACTTCTGGAGTGAATACTGATCATTTATTATCCAGCATAAACCTGAGGCTGCAATGGTGGGGGCAGCTTGTCATTCTCTACATTTTCAGAGTCAATAGCTGCTAAGGCTTGATTTTTTGGTTTAATCTCCAATGGATATTTCTCAACAATATCTTGAACTTCCTTGGTAATCCCATCAGTCCAGTCAATGAGGTCTCTCTCAAGTTTCTTGGCTTCACTGACAATTCTTTCCTGTCTCTCATTCAACTGAGATAGGAGATCTAAGTTCTTATACATTTGCTTAACACCAAGGCATACATCAGGTGACCAATTCTCAGATTCCTGCTTCTTCGGGGACGTCTGGCCAGACATGTAGCGATCAAAATCCTCCTGGCTCAAATTCAAAGACTGAGCATCTAGCTTTTCAATGAAGGCCACTGCACAGCACTAGAAATAGAAGAGAGTAAGTGTTACCGCAGGCTGTATTTTACAAGATGTAACCTATAGCATGCCGGTCTTTTTCTTTGGGTGTTACTTAAACAACCAGATTGCAAGTTTCATGGTTCAGTAGATCACCACACATTAATCCGTCACTCTCCTCAGAAGCCCCTCTACGTGCCCTGCTAAAAAAAAACAACCAAAAAACCAACAAAAAAAACACCCCACCCAGAAGCAAACAAACCTCTTCCTTCGACCCCCTCTCTGCTCAAAAAAACCCAACAGGCAGCAAACAGCAGTGAGGAGAAACACAATTATGAAAGTAACTTACTTTAAGAAATAGAAAGAGCAAATGACAGCAATACAAAATCCAATCAGCTCATCAGATCTCAGCTGGAGAGGCCAACTATACATATGACTAAATGAAGAAGTTTTAGTTCAACTAGTGGGTCACTGTATTTTGAAGCTGGACAGTAGTTTAAAGCATAGTATAGTAAAACAAAAGGATGCATGCATCAATTCCAGGACAGTTCATCACACTATGGCATAAGTTCATGCTACACTATTCAATCCATTTCTGAGAAAGTAAGTATGGAGAGATGCATCTCAAGTAAAAATTATGACCCCTTCTTCAAAAGAACATGTATGATTCAAACTAAGCCTTAAGTATGGTTTAATAAAAATAATATTTTCCTTTATAGCTGGACAAATCCCAGCCCAACTCCTAGTTTTGTTCAGCCCAAGGAATCCCACTTCCTCAGACTTGCAGAATATTGTCCCTTTCGAGCACAACGGCTTGATCCTGCAGAACTGTCATGATAAACACACACAGACTTGAATGGAAACTCCACATGTACAATGGTTGCATAATCAAGCCTCAAGAGTAGTCTGGCACTCGGGACAGCCTCTCAATATTGTTACATATTGGCACTTCCTCTTTTCTCAATTTTTTAAAGAGGTTCCTGTAAATCAAAACAAGCCTTATTTATTTATTTTTTACTTCCTTACAAAATAAAAAACTTAAGAATGCAAGTGGGCAGAGGATAGGTCAGAATCAAGCCCTGAACAGTTTTTAGTAGTAGAAGGAAACCAGAGCTGTGTGGTTCACCCAACCTTGAAAGGGAAAAGAAAAGCAGAGAAGATATGAAAGGAGGCATTACAGCTTGAGAACAGCAATGCAGCACTTCATAAGAGGAACGACTAGACTTTTTTTCCTTCCTGCAACATTAAAAAATCTTCACCTCTCCTGGGATCACCTTACTCAAACAGGAAATAACTTTTTAGTGTACAGCATCACTACTGTTCTTGTGCTTACCAGATTGGTAAAGTAGTAGCCATCTTCTCCTGTCATTAACCTGCTTGGATTACAGAAGCGGGTTATATACTGGATGTTTGACTGCAGACGGGGTGGGTTTCCCTTCAGAACGATGTATATAAGCGTTGGTAAGAAGTCATCAGCAGAAGCTGGCTCATTTTTTGTGATTTTTATAGCATTAAATATATGTTTGCTGCATTTGGTGATGCATGCTAATTTATCACGGGGAACTCGCTTTGAATCCATTTCAATAATATCTGTAAGATAAGAACCTTGAATTAGTTGATCTACATATCAGACTCTCTTTTTAGCAAATCTATGTATAATAGTTCCCTGGTTACCCTACTTTGGTTTTCAATTTGTACTACACTTGATACCACATCAAAGCTATGTTGCTAATTTCAGAGCACCCCAAAAAACGTTATGAATTTATTCTCACAACAGCAAGGTGGAAAAACATTCCTATTTTACAGATGGCAAACTCCCAAAGCCATACAAGTAGCCTGTTGGAAATTCAAAAACTGAACCCACCTCTGGGAGGGGCCAGGCCAGACCCTTACACCACAGGAAGGCAGATAAGAGACCTCTGCAACTGATATTTGAATGCAAGTAGCACAGGGAGTCAGAGAGCAGGTCTATACTACTGGTGGCTACACTTTTGGCTTTGGTATAGGAAGGTTTCTAAATATGGAGGATGAAAATAGCATTAGCCTGTTTGTGGTTTAAGTCCACCCTAATGCAAGCCATTTTTAACAGGCAACTCAACAACAGAAGCTGTGCTCCCTGGAATCTCTTGAAATATGAACCAAAGGATGTGCCTGATCTTATTAGTTGCCAATGTACACAGTGAAAATATCAGGCAAACCTGCTGACAGGCACTCTGCTAGGTCCTGATTCAGCAAGAATGGGACTACTCTTACACATAAAGAGAAAGCAAAGTAGAGATGACTTCATCCTAACACAGGTAACTACCTCTTTCTGCTTAATGGAACCATGGGCTTAACAGCATACCCACTTCTTACACTACCAATGAACCAAAGGCAAATTTCAGGAGCAAGATTAATTCATCTGCAAAAAATTAATTTATCTTAATAATAAAGCATATAATATTCAGGATAGCAGATACTTGTTTAAAGCAGGAAACAAGCTCTATGAAAAAGCAGATAGTTGTGCTCAATGTCTTCAAAGCACTGACTTATAATAGCTCATTTCTAGTCAAATACCTGTAATTGCTTTCACAACCATATCAGAGACTTCCGGAATTTCCTCGTTGACAGGAACGCACAACATCTGAGGAGTAACCCAGTGTAAAGCCCTACAAAGAGAAACAAATTTGTTGAGAATGTACACTACTCACACTTGCAACGATGACTTGGGACCAGTTGCAACAGATACTGCTAACAACTTTAGTTACCATATAACATATGAGGTGTGTTCTGCTAAGAGGCAATAATCCTGTTATCAAATATATTTTGTCCCGCTAGGAAAACAATGTTGTTGCATAGTAATGATAATAGGTATAGTTTTCTTGGCAACAAGTACGAGAAGATTGCACGAGTAGTTTACCCAGCGGAGTTAATACCTTTTAAAGTCTTTTTGATAATGGAAGCAATCCATCAGTCCCTTTGGTTAATAAGCTTGACGATCTTGCATACAGAATGCTGCTTTTATTATTGGCAGCCTTGATTCATTTCATGACTTCAGATTTCTAGATTATTTCAGAACAGAAACACTTACCTGATTCTCCTTTGCACAACAAGATCCTTCTTCTCATCATCTGTTGTTTCAGGGCAGAACACATATTTATACAGTCGAGTCATGATGTATTTTTCAATCTGATCCATTGCTTTTTCCACTCTTTCAGGGGACACTGAAAAGTAACAAACCCACCCACCAGAACATGGTAATTTAAATGGTTAACTGTTAAAGGAACCACAGGATTGCTTGAAGACTTCATGCTAGTCAGCCACATTCACCAAGTCAGACTAAACTCAAGAAATTCCCTGCATCTGACCACAGCAGCAGCAAAGCTAGGCAAATATTCTTAAGTTCAGTAAAAATTGATGTTCAAAACTTAATGCTTTAATCCTGCTTAGTGGAAGAAAGGAGAGCGTAGATGTTGCAAGATAAGGACACGTTCAGGTGCACAGCAAAGTGTGAAACTGGTGAGTAAACAGAACTGTCCCTTTGAAGAGAGGCTTAGTATTTTGGTTAAGAAACCTCATTTAGGACCCTGAAAGGATGATGTGCCCCCTTGTTAAATATCTTAACAAGAAAAACGAATGTACTTTGCTGTCAGCTGTTAAGTGCCTGCCTCTGGCGAGCCAAAGCATGTGGACTTGTTACTAGGCTAGGAATGAAGGTATGCTTCCTACCGTTAGCTCTATGGAACTGGGACGAGATGTACATTCTTCCTTATGAATTTTAACCTTGGTTAAACTCAGAGGTATTTTTGTGACATGGATGGAGCTCCGGGCATTTTGAACTTTCTACACGTTTCCACCTCTGTGCAACTATTTGGAGTCAAAGAAGGTCTCATGTTTAAGAGTAATTACATGATGGTGGGTGTTGAACTATATTCTCATGGCATCCTATTTCAAGCATCAAGAATGCCACAGAAATAAATTAGATGTACATGACACACTCACGATAGGTTAAGGAATAAAACTCTTAGTTTTAGGAGAGTTGCCTTTGCAGGCCCATTTAGGTCTCTGCTGTTTTTATAACTCTGACCATTTACTTCCCCTGTCCTTCTGTGGTATCACAGCTAAGGTGTGCTACTTCCACACATAATGCACTGGTGGAATACAATAGTTTGTTTTTTTCCTGCTTTCTCTAGTCTTACAGGTTTTAGAATTGCAGGACTTTAAGTGCAGTACTATTGCTGGGAGGAGCTCTAAATATAGCACTGACTATTAAAAATTAAGTCTCATGAGGGCTCAGATGTTTGGTCTGATGGATGATGCAAGCAGCCCTCCCTCCAAAATTATACTGTCTCAGCAACAACACAAGAAAAAGAAATTCCTGCTACCTTTCCAACGGGTCTGTAATTTCTCTGCTACATTTTGATAGAAGTCTTGGGCACATTCAGATTGTTCCTCAATACTTAATTCCTACAAAAGAAGACTGACCATAAGTGAAAGGCAACAGTATCACACCAATTGTAAAGGGAATGTAAGTCACCTACTTTATCCTTTCACAGAAAAGGTCTAACATCAGCAACAGAACTATACAACACAAATTCATCATAAGCAACACATTTGGGTGTGTCACTTTGTCTCTAATATCGAAGACTAATTTGAACCAAGAAAGCAGCATAAACATTACCTCAACATTTCAATTAAAAGACAAGTGAGTATTTATACTGCAGAAAACTATGAAAAAAATCAACGAGTGGAAAGATGGAACTTGTGCTCAGAGTGTGAGTTGTATGACCTAAAGAAAGTCACTTGATCTTGCTGCACTTTAATTTTCTCATTTATAAAATAGAAACAGTACTCAGCAACCCACCGGAGGAGCTGCAACACTTAACTATGTTAATATTTTTAATAATTTGAAATGGCGACATAACAGAAAATGCAGTGGCAATAACTTTGGAATACTAAAGAAAACGAAACACAAAAAAACATTACTTCTTAAAATTGGATCACAGCTGAACAAAGCATTTAAATACATTTAACTTTAATAGGGCCGAAGGACACATTTACAAGCCAATGGGAATTAGGAACACACATAAGTTCTGCATGTGCCAAGAGCAAACTGCTTTAATGAGATAATCAGGCATACTTGAAGAGGTGACTAAACATTTAAGCATACTAGTCGCAATGAAACAGACTTCCTCAGCTGCAATTTCAGAGCCAAAATGGGGCATTACAAATAGTACAGGAAA
Source organism: Crocodylus porosus (assembly GCF_001723895.1). Taxonomy (NCBI): domain Eukaryota; kingdom Metazoa; phylum Chordata; order Crocodylia; family Crocodylidae; genus Crocodylus; species Crocodylus porosus. Next base: position 8,446,290 of record NW_017728932.1, on the reverse strand, counting down.
GCTAAGGCATCAGCATCATGATCTGACAGCATTTAAAATAGCAAGCTCATTACAGTTTTCATACAAAATAAAGACCACTATAAAAATCTTATTTTTTCTAAAACTGACTTGTGAGAAAGAGGCAGGAAAACATAATAGAAATAGTGAAGATTTTAAACATCATTTGCCATTTGCACTGCCATATAGCTCAGTAGTGCTCCACGCCTCGCCCACAGGGTGATATCATCCAGCCCACAAGACACCTTGCATGTCCGAGAATTTGAAGGGGGGGAAGTGATGGGAGCCTACTGCTGTTCCCCTACTGTCAGGTTTTTCCAGACCTGGAAGGAGCCTCACGGCCTGGATATTGTGGTCTTGTGTGCTAGGCTGAGAGTGCAGGGTAGCAGGGAGCTCAGATGGGCAGCACAGGGCCTGATCTGACCCAGACAGCCCCTATGCCACTTGGCTAGCCCATGCAGCTTGAAGATCAAGCCCCACTGCTTTTGCTAAATAGAAGAAAACAAAAATAGCATGAAGTACTGAATGTTTTATCACTTCTGCTGTAGATGGCGCTAGTGCCATAACATTTCCCTGAAAACAGACACCTTTGGAGGAGCAGAGCATTAAAAGTCAGCTCCCCCTCCCCATCTTATTCTACCCATAAATACAAAACAAAAAGTTAAAACAAAAAAAACCTGAATGCAAGTAATCTGGATTTGAGTATGCCTCACTATATCAACAACAGTTAGGCACCCTGTATCCACAAGGAGTTTTTCCTGGAATTGACAAAATTCACATTTTGACTGTTTGTAGCCAAATGAATATAGCTTCCTGAAACATTTGAACTTACAAAGTAATTTGCCCTCTTTATTCTTTTCTCATAGACATGAGCTTTATATTATTTTTCAGAACTGCTTTCTTACACTTAGAGAAAGAACATCTATGTTAAATAAGTACTCTGAAACCTACTTTACATCATGAGGTTTATGCACAATTAATTCAGAACAATCAGAAGATATACGACTACACAAACATGAAGAACTTTTTCTATGATAACCCAGGCAACATGGACAATGAAAAACAAGGCTGAATAAGATTATAACCTTATCCTTCTCCACCTCTACCCATTAGAAGGTATGTAGAAGCAACAACTGCGTAAAAAATGCAGTACGTTTTTGCAACAGCCTGTAATTATACACAAGTCTTAAAAGTATACACGTTCATAACTGAAGAAATTAGACGGCACTGCTGACTGACCCTTTTGGGTTTCAAGTCACTTGTTTTAACTATCATTTATACAACGCACACAACACACCTACCCTTTTGTGATGCATTGCTTCCAGAAACATTTTGCACTGCTTGTAAATATCTTGACCAGGTTTATGATACGTCTTGAGAAACTCTATAAACTCTTTGGACACTCGATCTGTCTCAATGCTGGCTTGCCTGTTTATGGAAGGGCTAGGAGCCTTAGCTTCCTGAATCTCTGCTGGGAAAATTTAAAAACAACAGGTTAAGCTGGCTGGTCAGAGCATCATATCAATTACAGCAAGACAAAAGCCCAATTTGAATTTTTATTATGGTTTATAAAGATAAATATTCCACTTTTTTGAATGGCATTAACAGTGAAATGCTGAACATCACTAAGTGCAACCATAAAAACTGACTATTCAACTGGGAAATGACAAATATGCACAGCCAGATTTGTAGTTACGTGAGTAGTCCATCTGCACTCTCAAAATGCTATAAGGAGCCTTAAAGTGCATGTAAGTTGTATTTATATGTTCGCTTAAAGGCCTTTTTTTGCCAGAGCAGTATAAGGAACCTTAGTGTAGATGGGAATCTGGCCTTGGGTTCCAATCAAGAGTAGAAACACCTTATCTGTGTTCAGAAACTTGTTTGCTGCCCAACAGGGGGTAGGAACATTCAGTATTTTTTTTTTTTTGGTTTAAACACAGGACAAGTTCACAAAGCTATACAGGTATATATTAACATAAGCATGTTTTGTCTTCTGGAAAAGATGTACTTTATACAATACACAAAATACAAGATACATATACAAACTTGATATGATCTTCCCCACCCAAGTTCACACCCACCTCTCAATTTGCCAGCCAACACTGTTGAAAATGAAGGATTGAATGTAAGATGATTCAAATGAACATGATGAAAAGCAAGAAGCGAAGAGACAGAAAAACATGAAAACATTCTTAATCAGCATGATATAAGCATATCTACAACCCAAACAAACACATTTTTAAACATGCAGAACAAAGAACACATTATTTCAATAGTCATACATGCAGGACTTCAAAAATCAAAGAGAAGAAGAATCTTTCAAAGAAGTAGGTATATTTATATATTTTGATTTACTATTCAATGCGATTATCTCCGACGTTTAAGATATTACAATAAATGCATTTATGGAATTTTAACAGGGTTGAACACCAGGCATGAATTAGCCAAACTGAAATTCTTCAGGTCTACTCCTAGCAATACAATCTTCTAAAGATGGAAATTTAGTTAGGCACCATTAGTATTAATGCAGTAATGTCAAGTTTTACTCTCTACTGTCCATATGAATCAAGTATTTGAATGGTTTGTTGTGATCAATATAAAAAAGGTAAAACCATTCATTTTCACCTATACAGGACTTTTTAAGACTTTTAAAATCTTCATACCAGAAAGTTCAAAGCAGAAGATCAATGTCTACATCAGTGGTCTCCAAAGTGGGGTGCAGACACCCCAGGGGGTGCGCAAGATGATCCACTGGGGTGCGCAAAGAAAATATTAGAATTTCTATTTCTATAAATATACATATATTGGGGGGCACGCTCAAAAATTTTTTTACTGATGGGGTGCGCGATCAAAAAAGTTTGGAGACTGGTCTACATAATGATCAAGCCTACTGTTCTATGGTCTAGTAGATAACAAATACGTTTAACAGTACACAAACAGTTGGTACAGAACATGCATCTTAAACAGGATGCTCATTTATTTTGAAGAGGTATTTGCTGTACATTATACACATGTATTATTTTAAGACTGTTAGCATAAAATGTTAGCCGTTGGTTTTCTTCAGCATTCAAAACATATTAATCCGAAGTCTATCATCCATTAATTCCTATGAAATTTGACTGAATATCCATAAAAATGACTCATCCTGCTGCTTTTGTTTAAGAAACACAAGTTTTTTTTCCCCCTTTTGAATCCTTTTGTAACTACCATAGTAAAAACTTGACTCAAATGTCAATGGCCTATCTCTGTATAAAGGCACAATGTGGGGTTAAAAAAAGAGAGAGAGAGAGAGAGAGAGAGAGCGCGCGCGAGCCAATGAAAGCTCTCAATCTTCACAAAAAGGTTCTTAAAGTAGCAATACACTATGAGAAAACATAATAAAACATTATTACTTAAGGAACTTTGCTACTCTCAGTACCAAGATCTTTAAGACAGCTTACTGCAGATTGTTCATTGCATGGTACATTTTGAAAAACAGCATCAATAGCAAACTTCAGTACACTTGGCTAATAATACTTACTGAGTTACAACTAAGCATACCTACCTACTTAGAAAAGTTAGTTACAGAAAAGGAAAAGCCCACTTGCACAGGTTAGGAAGAGCCTAGTCACAAAGATATGCCAGCACAATACAGAAGGCAGCCAAGAGTTGAGGAAAGAATGGACTATTTTTAAGGAGCATAAACATCATTTGTAATGAAATCTTTTCTAATCATTTCTACTTGGGGTAATAGGTGCCACAGCAGAACATCAGCATATCAGTTACTTCACACTATGGTTGTGCCATTACTTGGACTGAAGTCAAAGAGGTAAACACACAAAAAGTATTTTTTTATATTATACAAAAACATGTTTGCGATGGATAAGCTGCAAAATAAAGCCACTGAGTCTTAAGAATTTCTTTAGAGGCCAGAACATATCAGATTGCCAAATACCATGGTACAGCAAAGCTTTAGAACAAGAGAGATTAAAATTATCTTCTTTTTTCTTGCTGTCCTTCAGAGTAGATATGGCAAGATATATATTCTGTCTTCAAGGCAGAGAGTTGCATAGACCAGGAAGAACAAACGATTTGAAGATATGTTCTAGTTATAGTTATTAGAAAAAAAATATACAAACTGGAGCTACATTTCTAACAGTGTTAAATTTCAAAGATTCTGCTCTGAATCAAGGCAGAGCTGGAACCATTTTTTCACAGACAAAAAAAAGAAAAGAATAAAAAGAAAACAGAAAAAAAAGAAGAGGTATGTGGCGGAGGCTTTTATCACTCTATTCCTGAAGGATTGTGTGAAGATGAAACTCAAAAGCACTTAAGTTTTATCTCTCTCTCTAAATGCGACATATTGGCCTGCAGAAAGGTGCTTGTGCCTGAAAGCTTGCAATTAAAGACTTTTTTTGCAAATGCCTAGTTGGTCTAATAAAAGATATCACACCTCTACCACGAGTTCTGATACATATTGGTTTGGAATTCACACACCGATTTGTTTTTCTGGTCACTCTCATATTCAGTGGGATAAGTTCCAGTTGGCACAACCCTAGTTTAGATTTTGCAAAGCCCAACTAAACAAGCTTACTAAAAAGGCAGACAGCTCGCTCACACTGTGCTGCATTACCTTCAGTAGGGGAAGCCAGCTCCCAGGAGGGAGTAAATATCTCCTTCAAGTCCCTGAGAATGTTATCAGCATTGCGCTCCCTCCCAAGCTGTCCTTGCTTAAGGTTTTTCTCTTGAGCCACTGGAATAAATGCAAAAGCAAGCAAGACACCAAGAGCAAGAGTGTCAAGTGACAAGGCGAAGGGTACAAAAAAATTAAAACAAAACAAACAAACAAACCACACATGGAAAACAAAGAATGAGTGCTGCTGTTCTAGATCAAGGGCAAGGAATTAAGACATTCAGTGATGTAATGCTTCTTTTGTTTAGCCAGCTGGCATTCATGCACTGAGAAGCACACACTCCAACGTGAAAGCAAAGTATATTTTATTTTCAAGAAAATATGCAGTGTCACCAAAGCCAAGGCCCAGCAATGTCACCATTCTGTAGCATGAAAACATACAGGTGATTGAAGCTAAGCTTTCTGGAGTTCCCCCTTCAGAGTCAAGCTTTCACATAACAATTCAGTGCCCAAGCCAAAGCGCACAAAACATGCAAGCTATTGCCATGCAAGGCACCAGTGCCATTTTTCCTCCTCCTTTTCAAGCAGGCTCTACATCTGAACAAACATGAAACTCCTCCAGACGCTGCTTTTCTGTTTTTAAAGATGCTGTATTACACAAGGTTTGTTACAATAATTTTTTTTCCTTTAAAAGACATCATTGACATACTCCTATTTTCTTGACAAAATTATTTGTAGTTTTTAGAATTATGAGGTGTCATTTGCTGCTTCATCACAGCATGAGGTGTCGTTTGCTGCTTTATCACAGCATTTGCACATATAGACATCAGTGCATCTTAGGATCCTATTTTCATTTGTAGTGCTCCCCTGCAGTTGCATCAAAGTATGTACAGCTGATCACTGATCCCAGCCAGAACCTGTCATCAGAGACAAAGCCCTTCAACCCAACCACTGCTATCGCAACAATCTTGGAAAAGTCTAACCATCATTTTTTCCCCTGTATAAATACCACTCTGGCCTTTTGAGCACATGATTTAGGTTGACATTATTTTTTGTTTTGATATTACTAGTCCATAACAAGGGAGACACTGTACAGAACGGTTACGAATAAAAAAAGATAAAGGTGATTACCCTTCTTGGCTCCTGTCCTGGAAGAAGCACTAAAGAACTTCTTCACTGTAGTCACCTTACGTGTCTTTTCATTGGTTTTCTTTTCCTCAAACTTGGAAAAGGTGAGAGACTGTGCCCCTTGTGTGCTATGACTGCTGGCAAAGGCTTCTTCCTCTTCACGCTGAAGCCTAGAATTAAAGGAATTTAGGTTCTTTTTTCCTGGTTAGCTTCAAGGTTTAAGTTAATTTAGCCACTATCCTACCTATCAACAGGGTCTCTACAGAGTTATCCAATTCTTTTCTGTACCACTTGTATCTGCTTCTACCAAATGTCTGCTCTCCTGCTTATCCTAGTACAGGCATCAGTGTAACTGTTTCCTGCCTGACTGTACTATCTGTCACAAAATCTTTGCCACAGTCATCTTCCTCCCATGTAAACTCTGCCATGAATATCTTGATTTACTGCTTTATCACATTTAATTCCTCACTAATGAAGTACCATATAATCTTACCCTCTTTATGCTTTCACTTCCGCTTATATTTTTATAGTTTCACTATTCTCTTCATCACCTACTTCCATTCAGAGTTTCACAGCTTCTGTCAAAGTTATGCTTTGTACTGGCACCATCTTCATCTACCTTACAATGTCTTAGTTCCTGAAAAAGTTTCTTAATCTTCAAGTAATCCTTCCTCTGTTTCAGTTGCCTGCAACCCCTACACCTTCCTCCTGTTACACTTATCTTATTTAAGGTCAAGCCAGAACTTTGCTTTGAATTAATGACACAGCACACAAATGTACTTCCCTAAGAGCATAATGGGAGTCACAAGGAGCCTTACAATTTCCTTCTAGGCCTGGCAAAGCCCATTTCTTAAAGCTAGACTGGCTGGTGTTTTAGTTGGATTGAAATTTATCCTTCTAACCTACATAAACTGCAAAGAAGAGGTACACATACTAACTCTTCAGCGGACACCTTTTTTCCTGTGCAGCCTTCAACATTTGCATAGCCCATGCAGGACAATAGAGAGGCTGGCTTACTTTTCCTGAAACTCCATGCAACTGCCGAGGCTGGGCTACAGCTTGTCCCTGTAGTTATAATCCCTGAGGCAGGAACTGTATTTTACTTATGCTCTAAAGCAGGGGTCAGCAACCCTCAGAACACGTGCCAGAGCATATGCAGGGCACATGAGACCATTCTGCTCAGCATGCCACAGCCAAGCCCTGGCTGCTCAAGGCATGTGGCTAGGAGGCTACAAGGCCTGCTACAAGCGGCCTAGGCTTTGTGGCTGGCAGCAACGCCCAGCCTCCCCCTCCTACCCTTTGGCATCCTCCTGGTGCAGTTGCTGCCACCAGAGCTAGTGTCAGTGCTCTGGAGCCCGGTACAGCTGTGTGCAGCCTGCCAGCTGCCTGCCACAACTGTGCAGAACAAGGGCCAGCTGTGGCAGGCAACTGAAAGGCTGAAAACAAGTGCACTGGACTCCAGAGACCCGACACTGGCTCCGTGCCAGTGGCAACTGCACGCACGCCTCAAGGCGCAGAGCAAGGAAGGGACCAGGACAGCACAACTATGGCCTCTGCCCCTCCATCCGCCTGGAGGTACATGTGTAGCTGCTGCCAGCTGATCAGGCCCCTTGAAGCTCCCCTGCAGTCCTGCCCCTAGCACGCTAAGTCTAGGTGTGGGTCAGGGTTCGGGTGTTTTTGGCACTCCGGCTCTAAAGTGCTGTGCATTTACTGCACTAAACCACTGAAGTTTGTCCCTTCCCGCTGAGTAGTGCCTTCTTAGAAAAGATTCCCTCATCAGCGGTGCTTGGACACTGCTCTAAAATAAATGTTTTCGCTCCATCTGAGCCTTCAAGAGGCCGAGAAGCGGTACATTTCCTACCTGCCCTTTTCAGCAGTTGATTCTTTCTATCTATGCCAAAAACCATGATGAAATAGCTAATTACAGTGCCCCTTTGCATGGCACACAGGAACATCTGCAGGATGTGGCAAATTCCAGAGATGTCATGATACTCACCTTTGAAAGAACCCTGTCTTAGTGACAGGTAGCAAATATAAAATGCCTCTGCAACTATGCAGTAAAGAAAACACATTTTCTTTTTAAAACATTTTTTTTAATTCAATACAAAATCTTTGGGATCAGGGAATTAGCAAACAAGATGGATACTTTCATCAACTAGAAAAGTAAATATCTAAAACTGAAACAGGATGTTAACTACTGGTAAAACCCAAGAACACTGATGGTCATATGTTCTACATTAGATAAAATGTGATTGCCAGTGACCGACAACATCTGCCTTTTGCCTTGAAAATAGAGGTAGGACAAAAAAAATTAAACAATAAAGTATAATTATAATTTAATTGGTCTCAGGGGGAAAAAAAGAAAGGGAAAAAAAGGATTTTATTTGAACTAAAAACTGTCCTTTCTAGCCTGCCAAACTGAACAGCTCATGAACAAGAGATTTTTTGTTTAGATTAGGCACTTAACAAGTATCTACTGTTCTTTAGCTCCTCCTAGTCTCCACACTGTGAGGCCCTTCTAAGTTATGCCAGAAAAGGTTACAAACAATGCCTGTCTAGACATAAGAAATCTGTTTTCCTTTTTTTCTCTCCTCCACCAACTGTCTTACTGAAGACGACCAGAGCAAGGAGGAGTCAAACTGGAACGCAGGAACATTTGAGAAAGCCATCCTACTTCACATGGGCAAGCAACGAAGAGGGTCTTTACCGCTCTGCCAGCTCCCAGTCTTCTTGAATCTGTTTCTGTCGGGCCTTATGATATTCCTCTCTCCAACACTTGGAGCAGAAGCCCTGCCAGGCCGGGTTCCCATAGTAACCACATCCTTTCTTGCATAGCAGCTCTGACTGATCAACATGAATTCCTCTGCGTTCAGATTTTAGGCTCATTTTCTTCCTGCTGAAAGAGAAAAGGGTTAGAGAGAGAAAAACTTGCTAACAGACTGCTAAAGAAAATCGATGCCTATGTTACAATAAAGTGCAAATATTTTAAAGAATGAATTTGTTCCATTATACGCAAGCTACCCTACGTTTTAATCACAAGGGAAACAGCTTCTTCCACTTTGAGAACACCTGCAACTACTGGGCTTGTCACCAGGCAGTAGCAAAACACAACAGGATTTACACAATTTGCACAGCTTTGGTTAACCTGAAGGGCAACATGCAAGACAGCTATTTAAAGAGCAGGCCTGATTTTTCACTCCCCCCCTTGTATAAATGCATCAGCCTGCAGGGTAAAATGCTACCAAAGAAGAACATTCCATTTCCACCAAGGAATAACTGGCTGAAAGTGACTGCACAAGGTGGTAGAGGATCAAACAAACTATCTTTATTACATTATTACTTTTGAAATCAGAGACAAGCCCAGTCTAAATCCAAAGTTAGGTTAAAGAGTGAAACCAGGAAGTCATCATCTCAGAGACCAAGCATTCTTTGCTGCATATTAGTACATGGTCATGTTAACACTTGTACCTCCCTAATTGCTTTTATGTTTGAAAACAGCTACTTTATAGAGATACATTCTTTCTACAGACATGGTCTCAGACAGCTGCACCTTCAGCCAAATGTCAGTGACATTTGGCTGAATTTTGAGGCTACCTTTAACAAGAAAAATTCAAGCATATTTGATGACGATACTCGGTTGTTTTGGTTTTTTGTTTTTCAAGGATTTAGGCGGTCTCAACCCTGCAGACTGGAAACAACAGTGCTAATTTACTTGGTCTGGCAGGATACCTGCTTGTCTTTGTTTTTCACAATGATGGAGCAGCTAGCTACCTTTCCAACAGCTGCCAGCAGTTTTCCAATCTGAATGACTTACTCCAATTTAAACTGTTTGGTTCAAGTCCAGTGCAGAATTGCTTATGACATTAAATCTAAGCAACTATGTACTAAAGATTGCTGCCTATGGCAAAACAACCCTTGTGGTTTGAACCAAAACGCCCACCCATGCAGACTGCAACCAAAAAGTCAGAACCTTTTGTCAAACCCTAGTCAAACCCCTGCAGGAAACTCTGGCCTACAATCTGTTACCTAAACTGATCCATCTCCGATGTCAGAAAACCCATTACTGTTTCTGCCCCCCATTACTCCTACTGAGAAGCAGTTTCAGAACCTCACTCTTTCGATGTGTAGAAATCTTCTAATTTGCATCTTAAAATTTATTCACAGCCAACTATGCTCATTTGTTCTTCTCCCTTTAGTTTAAATAGCTCTTCTAGCTCCCAGTACGTGTGGCTACCAAACAAACACTCAAGAGCAGCCGCTCACACTCAATTGTGGGCAAACTACATAAGCACATAACTAACAAGCATTCACACAAAATGTCTTCAATGACCTTCAAATCACTAGTTATTTAACAGCACCATTCAACTGCAGAAGAAATACATTTTTTTCCCCTGTATTACCATGTTACCAGTGACAAACACATGAAAGTAAATGTCATCACTTCACAATGTTTGATGGCAAGGGAGATGACAGGCATTTTGACCGAGGCTAAATTATTTCCCTGATGGCTAAGGAAATATATTTAAAAAGTTACACAGAATGAAAGGTATCCATGTTGTAGCTGTATTGGTCTAGAGACAAAAGGAATCAGAACTCGTGGCAGAGGTGATATCTTTTCTTAGACCAACTAGATTTTTACGGTCTTTTCTCCTATGCCTGAAGAAGTGTGTTTGTGCCCGAAAGCTTGCAATTAAAGACATGTTTTGGCCAAAATCTAGTTGGTCTAAGAAAAGATATCACCTCTACCATGAGTTCGGACACAATGAAAGCAACTTACTCTAAACAAGAGTCAGTTTAGGGGTCTAATCTTAAAAATGTTCATGCTTGGACTCCCTTCCTCATTTTGTTTTGGTTTTGGGAGAGCAACAAATTATCGCAATAAATTAGCACCATCCAGCTGAGACTCCTGCACTTAACAGGCAACCATTTAGCTAATGAGGCTGAAGAGAGTAGACAAAGCTATTTCACACGTAACCAAAAATAACTGCATTTACTCAACTTGGACTTTACATTACAGAAATGGGCATGCTATCAAGCTTATTGAGTAACACAACAATAAAAGTGAAACATGAAGACAGTCTTCTTTCTCTTCCCTCTTAACTCTACAAATAAACTTATGTTAATGCTGCACAGAGGAACTAACTGAAGTCAACAAAATAGGGGTAGTGAAAGCCTGGAATAATTCTGCAAATTCTGTTCACCAATTACCAAAGCCACTTCCTAAACTTGTAGCAATTAACTAAAGTTTCACACAAAAGTCTGGAACAGGACAGCTGCCTTTAGACTATCCCACTGAAGAGGCTTCTCTTAACCAAGCATGGTTTTTCAAACTGCACGAGCAATAATTTTATTTGCACCATTTTCATTTGCCAGCTGACTGCTTCCCACAACCGTTCCTTGTTAAAAGAAAGAATCAGCTTTCAAGAAAAGCTGTTACCTTTGTTAGCTACTAGAATCTTTCAGGCAAGATTTTATGTGGAACGTTTTTATAACAGGAGTTTTAAATCAGTTCTCCTTGACCATTCCAAGCTGCCAACTCACATCAGACCCCAAACATTATAAGACAAGAAAATTTGGGAATGATTGTCATGACTAGAAGCAGAAACTTAAGTTTCTTCTGCTAAAAACGGGAAGCAATGCTTGAGACTCCAATGAAGCAATCTAGGAAAATGAGGGAAGCAGAACAAAGAGCCACGCGATTACAAACCTCCATCATTGCTACCGTCTTCAGAAAGCTTCTACCTCTATATCCAAGTTGCTACTACAGTGGTTCAAAGCCTCCCACAATTTTCTGAAACTCAAAAGTTCACCAATTCAGATAAACCTGTCCTCCTGTGTATACTGAACTTTTGCCATACACTGCAAACATTTTTTACCACATCAGAACCAGAATCTTAACAATTTGGATTTAAAACTAGCAAGTTGAGCCTCTAGTTGAGAGAGTCTTATGTAGGAAAAAAGGCTAGAAAGTCAGACCCCTCTGTGTTCTCCCCTCTCTCTGGAGAAACATAAAGGGTACTATCCAGCACCAAGCCACTGAAATACTAAACTGTTCCCTTTTCTCCCTTCCTTTAAACATCTCAAATTACAGTTAGTTTTTTGGATCCAGGAACTAAAGAGGTCACCCTGAATCAATAGGAACATACTGCCTGCCACACTTCAAGGGAAGACAGATTTTTCTTACTTTGTCTTCATTTTTTATTCTTCCCCTGCCCCCCACAACTTCATTTATAATGAAAATGATCTGTAACCAAGCCAGTTTTTCTGCATATCCACCTTTATGTGAAGTTAGTTTTCCATCTCAAGAAATCAACTATCCATTTAATAAAATAAAGAGCACAACTGAACTGCTACATTATACAAATCTACTGCCATTCCTAGGAAAAGATTATCACTGGGGCTGGGTGCCTGAAGGTCAAAGAGATCACAGTGGGGGTTTTTTTTGTTCTGGGGTTTGTTTTTTTTTAAAGCTACCATTTTGAGTTCCAAGATTATTCCTCTACTACATCTGCACAACTGGGCCCTTTACTTGTATTTGGATGAACATACTGCACAAAAGCAATGGCTGCCTGAAGCTCATTTTTAGATGATGACTCAGCGCAATGGGAAAAAGCAGTTCAACTTGCACGGACATTGGAGATGCAAACAGCGTTCCAGGCAGCTTCCCTGCTGCCTGAGCAATGAGATATCAAAGGGAAACACAAGAAAGATTCCTCCTTGTCTTCAGGTAATGGAAGCACTCAGGTCAAAACGTAATCATGAAGCAGCAGAGGACCATGAAGAAGAACGAAGTGGTGCAAAGTCACAATGGTACAATCCACTGATGCTACCCAGCCATCCTATGTCAGGTACCAGTACTCTTCATGCACACTCCTCGAGTAGCTCAGGACCTGAGAGGCACTGCGTCTCTGTTGCAAAGGTGTAAACATCTCTGGTACATTTCCATTAGGTCTGCTCTGAACATGCAGCAGCAGCACAAGTGCTGTGAAGGCAGAAACTTCAACCTCCTATGCCTTCCCAGCAAATGTCATAATAAAGAGCTTCCCTTCAAGCTGCTGCTGGACTGTCCTGGCCTCCCCAGGGAACCCAAGATCAGTTATATCAAGGCACACCATACTGAGCTACATTTTAAGTATCATCAAGGAAGTGGAGTTTTTATGTTTTTAAAAAGCTGATTTTTAAATTAATCATTTTTTTCCCCTTATGCCATGCTCAGAGCTGATCTTACAACTTTCTTTTTACATCAAGGCCCTCTCTGTGATGCAGCCAGGCTTCAAGGTCTCCTTCAAGCCTTCATATACATTGCAAGAGAGTCAAAACAAATGTACCAGATCACCATGGGCATAGGTACGGTTTACTCAGGAGCATCTGAATGAAAAATAACAGTGCCAGGCATCATAGCTTACTTTTGCTATGCCAGTTTGGGATTGGAAAGGAAAGAGACCAAGTATTTACTGTCTTGAGTACTCTGATAAGCACACTGAGAAAAACTACGTATTAGAGACAGCTACATCATTCTGCACTGTTCCAATTACAAGTCATAGCCACTTGCATTTGTACAATACCCCAAGTGCTGCAAATGCACATGGGTTGTTCAACAGGTATAATCAGGCAGCTACACTGCCAAAAATCTCTACAGATGGAAGAGCCCAGTTGTGCAGCTTTTCTGAGTCCAGACAGTTATACATATAACAAAATGTCCAAATAACTGTACCATAACTTTGTGGTACAACTGGGAACTGGCTTTGTATTTCATATAGTGCCTTTTTTTCCTCTTCTTTTCTTGAGTTCAAGGAAAAAAAGGGAACAGTGATGATACATGCCAGTACACAAAGACAATGAAATACCAATACACAAAGGAAGGTGAAATAAACAAGGTAGAAAAGACATATTTACTTACTGTAAATTTTCTCCCTTCTCCCCCTGCCACAACATTTGTTTAGTGAGACCATAGGCAACTATTTATAAACTTCAGACTAAACACAATATCACTAAATGACATGCTTGCTACTTTGGTACCAATCGAAAACTCCACAGCATTACTCTTCCCTGCCACCCAAAGCTCCTTCACTTTGAACTTTACTTACGCATGAGAATGTTGCAAGTAGCACACCACTGTACTTTCATCAAAAAGAGCCAAACAATACTTAACAGGCACATTAAGGTGATACAGAAGCTTGAGTAATTAAAAAACAAAAACAAACCCTCAGCAGCACCTCTGCCTGACAGTACCTCTTGATATACGATCGTCAGTTGTAACTGGCATATAGTCAAAATCTGAGCTGCATGTAAACAGTACAGGGCTTCAATTACTGCAGCTTTGATGGCACTAAAGAAACCATGCCTATCATGGACGTCAGCAAGATGTTGAATCTCCTTAGCCTCGTCTTCCCCCCATTTGTTCTTCATATCATGGATCCTCCTTTGACTCTCCAACAAGCCAAAAAAAAGGTTCAATTTCTTTTGCTCGGAGTTGATGGGCTTGCGCTTGCAGTCGATCGACTCTTGAATCTCCTAGTCGTTCTCATCGAGCCCGTCCTGATGTTTTCTGGAAGAGAATCCAAGTGTCTCTTCATAGGCACTGATGACAGTGGCCTTGAGGGCACCCCACAAGCTGCTGACATTTCCCCATCATCATTTACTGGAATTCACCAGTTTCTCATTCAGGCACTGCAGGAGGGTGTTGCTTGCTTGGGTCCTCAAGTCCTTCAATACTGATCTTCCATAGGCTTTTATTCTGCTGCAGCTGTTGTTTAGGAGCCAGTCTGAATGAGATAACCAAGTGGATGAGTCAGTGATAACTCCAGCAATCGTCAACTCCTAGCACAGTATGGGTGATGTGGACATGTTTGCAATCCTAGGCATGGACAATGACACAGTCAATCAGGTGCTGATGTTTAGATCCTGAGTGTTGTCATGAGGTCTTGTTCCTGTTTTTCTGGTGAAACGGTGTCAGGGGATGGCGAGTCCATGTTCTGCACATTTGGTCAAGACGATAATGACACTGGAGTTGACCTTTCCTACTCCTTTTTTGCCAATGGTTTTGTTTCAGAGGTTAGAGTCCCTTCCATCTCTAGCACTGAAATCACCAAGAAGAATAAGTCCATCTCCCTCCACAATGTCAGAAAGGACTTGGTCAGAGTGGGCATCAAATTCCTCCTTGGTTTCAGCAGCATCAAGAGTCAGGGCATACATGCTGACGATGGTGGCATACGGTCTGTATAGGAATGCAGCAGAGCCAACAGTGGTATCAAAGTTACACAGATTGAAACAAAAGGTTTCCTATTTTTAGATGCATATGGACTTCAAACATAAGAGGTTAGCAGAAGAGAAGGCTAAGAGTGTACCTTAGCCTTTAATACTGGCAACTCGAAACAGCAAAAAAACACCATGAGGCCTGGCACATTTGTCTATGAACTCCTGAATCCCTCTTCCAGTTTCTCTCTCTCCAGAAAGAAGCAGTTTTAAAAGTATTCTCTTGGCTTCTATCATGTTCCTTAGAGACAACCCATGTCGATTCCATTAAGCAGCTCTGATCAAATCCTACATTTCCTTGATCTAAATCCCCACAGCACTATTAACCCCTTACTACTATGTTAATCCTTCCATTAGAAATAATCAGCAAACTTACTCTGAAACAATTCTGAATGCCTGATGCAAAAACATTTAAACCAATTCATTATCATGGCTCTGGCATTTTAACATTTTAAAACTCGCACCAGGAAGAGAAACCAAGGAAGACCGCATACACATATGATAAATAATGAGCTGTTTCTTCACATACTTACTAGTGACAGAATGGCAGATTAGATTCACATAACATGAGAAGGGTTTCAGGTGGGACCTCCACTAGTTCAAAATGTACTTTTGACACTTTAAAACCATACATGTAACTATAAAACAGATCACATTGCTTCTTCTATAAAGCTGCATCTTAAAACAAAAAGCCTACCACACCTACACCTATCACCCACAATTTGTAGAGTAGAGAAGTAGTGCTAGTTTAGAAAAGCCTTCACTACCTTTTGTTAAGAAACTGTCAAATCCCACCTAAGCCAGATGACTAGACTAGATAACACAACAGAGTAAGCACCAGCAGTCAATCTACGCTAGCGCTCATAAGTTGTGTCCAGATAAGCACGGATATTTGGTTCCCTGGGGACAATCAGCAGCAGGACACCTTGTGCCTCTGCTAGATGTTCCCGGGGAACACCTGGGTAACCTGCGTCCTCTGATGCATAGCAGGTTACCTCAGATGGGGTAGGGGAGGCTGGGGCCAGTAACTGTGCTGACCCCAGCAGCCTTACCTGGGATCCTGGGGGCTGGGGAAGCTGCAGCCGCATTGCTTCTGCAGCTTGGAGCCTGGCTGGTGGCTCAACGTGTGTGACCCTGCTTTTTTCCTGTGCAGGTTTTTTTGACTCCTGGATCTCCAGGGGTCAAAACCCTGCCCCCAGACTGCAAGGCAGTAGCGCAGGCAATGCCTGAATGTGCGGTATGTGGCACCACAGATGGGTGTGCACATCACATATCACGTGGCCATGCTCACCTGGACATGGCCGTATGGCCAGCAATGTGGAGCTGAACTAATGCTAAAGTGATGGTGGACAGTTTTCACAAATTAATCACTGCATACAAGGGAAAAATGATATACCTCCAGATACACCAAGATGCAAGGGAACCAAAATTGCCAAAATGAAGAAAGATAATCTCAGCAAGTACTCCCATGGGAAAGAGCAATGTCATCATTTCAGTGGCTTCAAGTAGTCAAAAAATCCTCCAGTAATTGTCTTTAATTAAAATACTACAAGTTAGCATTTGAGATGGAATTAGCTAGTCAGACAGTCTACTATTTTACTACTGAATGAAAATATTCATTCAGAAAAGCAAGCCAAGAAACTGCATGGCATATGAGTGAGTCATGCAAATGCTCAAGCACTCATAATTCACACACAAACCTAACACTAAGTGTTCAATCATGTAATTAGTATGAACTTGGGAAAAACCTAGAAGTAAGTTCTTTCACAGGGCAAGGAGGGGCTAGATGACTTAGATCAAATCATACACAGCAAATATGAAATCAGCAACCTAGTAATACAACTACCTGTTTTGTCCTACCCCAGCACCGTATTAACCCCCAATATAAGTTTTAAGGACTGGTTGATTAAGTAATTAGATAAACAGCAACAATGTTTATTTCCTAACATACTATTACTTATCATCAAATGCATATTAATCAAGAAGAGAACTATTTTATCTTTCATTCAAAATCCATACTTTTGCTCCAACTACTGTTTTAAAATAATCCCAGATCAGTTTGCAATCCTTTCAATAATGTGGAAATGCAACGGCAACATATGATTTAGCAATGCTTGACACAGGAAGTTATATCCCCTTGTAACATTTTTAGTTTACTTCCAACGTACTGGCTGGCTATGAGGTCTCACAATTCCTAGTAAACCTAATTTATTATTTATTCCAGTTCTAAAGAAAGATTTCAGTTACACTTAAAGCACTACCCACCTTCCAGTACCGATGCTGCAAATTTGAACTACAATTTAAATTTGTCCGCGTCAAGGTCTCAGATACCATATGTAGTGATGAATACTAATTTCCAACATAAGGATCAAAAATAAAGTTAATGGATTAACTATTCCAAGGCATCTTTACCTTCAAGTCTCACACAATAAGTTCTTTTAACCTGCACCAAATGAATCGCACTACCTGGTGTGCTCAGAGGAATTCAAGCAATTCACCATTACATTTTATAACTGTTATCTACAAGCTTCACGACTGCTGAATGCAATCTCATTATTACATTCTTGATGTTAAGTATAAAAAGCTAAAAATAAAAATATCAGTTCCTCAGTTGAATACAAAGTAAAATAGTTTCATTCAAAACTCAAATCCTGAAGCATTATGCTTACTTGCACCTGCCTTGATACTCATGGCACTTCACAAGCATGGTTTTATGTGACAGTCTGATGACTTAGGTCATAAGAAGTACAATAATGACAAGAAGAACAGGCATAATAAAGGACTTTATGGCAAATGATAGACAGACTGTTACATAATTCCTAAGACTGAATATGGACTTTGAAAAGTCCTTGTGAGTCCAGTAATTTGTGATTACATTTTAAAGCACCTATCCATAGTTTTCAGTGTTCTCCTTTCCCCCAGATCAGATGTATATCCATTTTAATTAACATACTTCCTTCTTGGAAAGAGAAAGAGCACTTTAGAAACCAAGAACATTACAAAAATATTGCATATTCACCTATGTGTACATTGATTCTGTTAGCTTTTTTCTTTTAATTCCACAAATGTTCCCAGCTATATTTAATGTTAATGATTCAGACTAAAAAAACATTTCAAAGAATCTTAATGACCAGGACTTCGCATAAACCTAAATTAAGTTATTAAAATGGATCACTAAGGATCTCTAAGATCAGGATGGACACCATTCTCGGTCAACAACAATGCTTAAGTATTTAAGAGAGAACAAGTGCCCCTAAATATGGCACTATAAATGCTCTGAAATAATGCCACTTCATCTATGCTTGAAAGCATTCAAATGTATTAAATACTACAATATGATAACAATTTTTAACTTCTAACAACTGCCATCAGCTTCCCTTGGAAATATTTAAAACTTAATTTAGACCCTTTCGGTATATCAACATTTGCCATACTTCCTCTGGGTCAAAAGCATCTTGCAGTCTGGGTGAACCCTCTGCAGAATTCTAACATCTTGCTTGGGGAAAAATAACAGCTTGAAAGGTTTTACGCAGCCAACTTGGCTTTAAGGAAGTTGTATTTATCCCTTGGAAATACTGACTTTGAATGAGTAACTTCCCAAAAGCCTGTCAGAATAATCCAAGTGTTAAAAATCACTTGAAAACTGAGGATGAAGACTTCACTTTTCCATCTCAAAATCAGTTCAGTTTTGGCCCAGATCAGCAGAGGTTCCCAGTCCAGGACTCACATCTGCTTGCGCTACAAAAGCCACCCCTGCAACTGGCAACCTTATTAGGAAAACCAGCTGAAGCTGCAAGTGCGCAGGGTTGCACCAAACTGGTTTTGAAGGGCTGGGCGGCACAACCTGGGAGGGTCTGATCTGAAGCAGGCAGGCAGCAACTGCAGGTACCGACTTGCACTGCAGCTGCCCAAAAGCAAAGTACGCTTGCTCTGTGCTTAAACAGAGGACTTCATTTTTCAGATCTGTGGTTATATTACTTCAGAGCACTGGCATGGCTTTTTGGGATCACACATCCCGGTTGTAGCTGTATTGGTCTAGAGGAAAAAACAATTGGGGCTCATGGACAGAGGCGATATCTTTTATTAGACCAACAAGCTTTTTGCAAATCCTGTGAAATCCTATTTGAACTTTCATTTCTAACCGAAAAGAACTTCTGCAATCTTTTCTCCGACGCCCGACCCATTTTTAATAACTTAATTTAGCCTTATGCAAAGTTCTGGTCGTGAAGATGTTCTGATGTTTTTTTTTCAGTCTAAAACATGAACATGAAATAGAGCTGGGAATATGTGTGGCATTAAAAGAAATGAAAAAAAAAGCAAACAGAATCCATGTACACTGACAAAGTGAATACGCCGTCTTTTTGCAACCGTTCTCAGTCGCTGCGTTTGTCCAGGACTTCTCTTTCCAAGAAGGAAGTATCTGAATCAAAATGGATCAACGTCTGTTTTTGTTTTGTTTTTTTTGGGGGGGGGGAGGGGGGAGAAGCAAATACTGAAAACTATGGATGGGCGTCAAAAAAAACAACAACTTAGAATTATACGTACACACACACATATACATATATATACATGCACACACACGTGCGCACACGTTTGTGCTCCAGAAGCTTGCAATTAATGAATTTCATTGTGCAAAAATCTTGTTGGTCTAATACAAGAGATCACCTCTGCCCATGACCTCTGATTGGTTTGTTTTTTGGGGGGACGGCTTGGAGCGGGGGTTAAGGCTAAATTTTGGGCAGAAAACAACCTATTTCCTGCTATTTTAGATGCTATTTGTGAAAACTCCGTCCCCCCGCCCCCCGAGGCACCGGCCGGCTCAGCCTAGACTCCTAAGCAGCAGCGGTCTGCCAGGCCGGCCCGACGGCGACCGTGAAGCACTGACTCCGCTCCGCCCCTCACGAGGGAGGCGGACGGGGCTGCAGCACCACCTCAGCCCGGTGCGGGAGAAAGGCGGGGGATTCCGACGCCCCGGCCC
>NW_017728932.1:8400062-8426195 GCF_001723895.1 Crocodylus porosus | reverse complement strand
CACCGCGCGCCCTACCCCGGCGCATTCCGGAGCCGGCCGCGCCCCGCTGCGCACGTGGGCGGGGGCCTGCGCTCGTGCTCCCCCGTGGAGAAGACGGCAGGAGGGAAGGGGGACCGCACCCGCTCTGCACCGACTGCCCGGAGGAATTTTCCGCCTCTTGACGCCTCTGTGAAATCCTGCGAGAAGTGAACTTCCATTTCTGCCCAGGAGAACTTTTACAATCTTTTCTCCGAGGCCTGATGACGGGTGTTTGTGCCTGAAAGCTTGCAATTAAAGATTTTTTTTTTTTTTGCAAAAATCTTGTTGTTCTAAGCTAGCATCTCTACTATGAGTCCTAATTGCCCTTTCGCAATATTTCAGGGGTTTGCCGTTGTGACCCAGAGCTGTGAATATGATGTCGCTTGAATTTTTGCGGAACAATGTCTGTCACGACTGTTAATAAAACCTGAGACTAGTTTTTGAAGTCTTCCTTCACATGCTCCTGAAAGTGCACTTGAAATTGTGGCAGAGTTTTTGGTGCCCAGTTATACTGTTCAGATGATCAAAACCAATACCATTTTAATAATTTATTTCACAGCACTGAGACTTTAATGCATAAAATGTTACCTTTCACATGTTTCAAATAAAAATACATACATTAACCAGTTTACCTGGAATTTAAAAGCCTTGTGTAGTAAGACACAGGATGCTACAGAATCCACTGTGTTAAATTAACATTGATCATCAACTTGTTTAATCATAAAACAATATAAAATAATACAAATTTGGAATCATTCCAATACCCAATCACTAGGGCCAAGGATTGCATGTCCCCCACCTCCCCACAAGACATGAAGGAACAATGTATGGAGACATATACAATGTATAACTTGACAAAATAAAAACCACTTATAAAGTCACAGTGAAACTAGTCATAAACTCATACTAAATCTGTACAAGTAAAGTGACTGGGGACCATTGTTCTGGAAATCTGCATCCAGCTGGAGACATATATACATAAATAAATTCCAATTCATAGTTCTCAGCTGAGACATAGCTTATTCAGAGAAAGAGAAACAAACTTGCACATTTGTTTGAATTTTAAATAGTTTACATACTGAAAAAACACAAGACTCCCTCAGATCCACTCTGAAGTAGAGGGAAACAACGGAAAGCACATTACAAAATGGTTTAAAGCCACAAATAACTATACAAGTCAGCATAATTGCAAGGTTCAGTACTGCCAACTATGTCTTAAGACAGAAAGTGTCCAAAGATTGTTCTCAAGAGTTACTAAAACAAAGAGAGTTGTCAGTTTCTGTGAAAGGTCTGTCACAGAGGCTGTGCTCTGAATCCCTGCCCCGATCCCTCCCTGATCAGCTTCATGATCCCACACATGCATTTTGCCACGTGCAAAGGGCAGGAATGCAAAGCACAGGATGTATGTAGCCTGGAGTTCTTCCAACCCATCCTTAACTCTGGCAACTATGGCTGAATCACAGGCCGGGAGGAGGAGCTACTATTTGCCTCCTCAGATATTGCCCTGCGTCAGTGAATACAATTCAATAGCCCACTCCAGTTTTACCACCTGGCGAACCTGTGTGGCCTTGCAACAGAAAGAACGGTCAGTAGCAAGCAGGGGGAGACAACCTGAAGTAGCCAAGCCTTTTGCCGCTGAGACCAGACCAATTGACAGACTTCACAAGAAGGTATGGTGGAAGTGTCTTTGCCTCTCACAAAACCAGAGCATAAGAAATTAAAGTCTCTGTCGGCTGCAACCCTTCAGCTTTGGCATGAGAATTTCACCGATGGCACTTTGGCTATTGCTGGATGAGGCCAAGAATTCCTGATTGACCACCGTGCTTAGTGTGATCTGAAGATGCGACTAGAGAGGCATACCAACATGATGTTGTCCTCAGACTCCTTGAATCATCAATGATATCCTCAGAAACTAAAAGCACAGACAGGCACCATGGGCTGAATACATGGCATTACTTAAAACAACAACTATAAATGGATTTTTTTTTTTTTAAATAATGCTCTACAGGAAAACAATACAAGTGAAAGGAGGAGGAACCGAGTAAAAGACATAAGAAGAAAGCATTGTTTGCCTCAGGGACATCTTAGCAACTAATGAGAATGTCAGTGTCTATATGAAGTGACAGCTGTCGGCCTGTAACTTCCAGGGATATTTTATGTGCGGACTGGGTACTCCTCCTTTTTGCCCCACGTGTGAAATTCCTGCATGCAGTCTTAACACATCCTGCCCGCAGAGCATCCAAGTAAGCTCTGTAGTTTAAAGATCAAAGAGTAAGTTGGGGGGTGGGAAGAGTTGTCAGGATCATTACCTCATCTTGTATTCTCAGGCTAGTCACTTGATTTCCTTATGCCTTATATAACCTGGCAGCTAAGTTATAGCTGGAAAACAAGGGAAAAAAAAGCAGAAAATCCTCATTTCATGAGGGAATAAATTCTGAAGTTAACACATCCTAATGGTTTTATAATGATAATAAAAAGAGCACACTAAAAACACTGGAACGGCTTCCATGGAAGCATACAGCTGGGGGGAGAAGAGGTGCTCAACAGAAACAGCAATCAGGGAGATTAGCTCAGGAGGCATTCAAATGGATTAAAACTGTAAACAGTACCACCATATTTGTGCTCTGACTTGCATAGGACACCAAGTCAGGATGCTTTGGCCCCCAAAAGTTATTAGTGTTTAATACAGCAAGTCTTTAGAAATCATTTTAGATGTTGCTGACTCTTCTGAAGTTAGCCAAGCGTGCACTGAAACTGCCATAAGGGCCAGTCAGACCGAGTCATCGCACACATTAGTGCATTCCACGAACAGGAAGCACTGCCTCTTCCCTTCAAAGACCTGCCTTGGCCAACTGCCCATGCTGACTGCCTCATTCCACCAATTCCCAGTTTCAGTAAAGATTCATAATGAGCTTTTCAATTAGATTACGAAGTACCTGGTTAGCTCCTCTTTGGGGACTTGCTAAGAAGCCAGAAAGGGGTTGCACATTTTATTTGTTGAACATCTTCATCATATTCTATTCATCTAAGAGGAATTAGCTAGAGGAAGCCTCAGTGTCGACTGTAAAACATCAGGGAGCTTAATGCTGAAGCTTATGGTAGATTTACATTCTTCAAGAGTTCTCCACATTTAAGATTCACAGACAACTTACTGCACAATAAAAACTGGAATTGCCACAGTTTTGTTATACAGTTGTTCCCTATTTGTCTCTCAAGCTTTACCTCTTCAGTCTCAAACTTTTTTTCTCGACCGAGGTCTATTGCACAGATACAGCAGCTATATTTCTCCAGGTAGTTTTATGGTTGTTTTAAAACCTCCCTCTTGGTTCCTCTCCCAACACAGGAGAGAACTGCTATAAAAGCATTTCCCCTGTCAAATGGCTGCAATCATTTTCATGTGTCAGTGTTAACCTAATTAGAGCCAATAATTCAGATCTTTTTTATGCCATTCACCCAACTCTTCTGAGACTGAGAAGTAGAAACATATATGAACTACAGTCAAGCGCTACACTGGCAAATCAAGCAAGTACTATGGGACAGGATGTTCAGTTTCTGCCAGCGTATCTTCTTTAACACTGTTCTTTAAACTTGGATCAATATTATTACTTAAGAAAGTCAGTGGTTAAGATTTCAGCTCATGTTGTTGCACACAAGCTTTTTAAATAACACAAGAATCATCTGGTGATTTGACCAGTAGGTTGGGGAACCAGGACCTGTTGAATGTGATCTGAGAATGACCAGTTGTGGCCATGGACAAGTCCTTGAACCTACCCGCTTCAATTGCCCTATCTTTAGCTAGAAAGGCTGTTGCAAGAATTAAGATTCACAGTTTAGGGCTGGAAGGGACTTTGTGAGATCATCAGGTCCAGCCCCCTTGGTCTGGGCAGGAAAGACTGCTGGGGCCAAATAACAGTCAGTGGTTGTAAGCTTCTCTGATAGCAATCACTAATAAGAGCTAAATATTTTAAATATTTTTCATAGACAGTTCCCACAGACAAGGAGAGTAACCCACCTCTTGGGACAAACAGGGATGTCAAACATATAGCCCACAAAGCCCTGTTAGGTGGTCCCTAGTGCTGTCCCTGGGTATGAATGACCTGGACCTGTGAGCAGAGCCTGGGTGATGTGCCACGTGGGCACCCACCCCAGCGTCTCTAGGATCTGCACCACACTGGTGCCTGCTCCAGCCAGTCGGGACCAGTGCTGCACATGGTGCCTGGTGGCACTCAGCAGGTCCAAGACCAACCAGAGCAAATACCACGTGCATTGGATCTGACTGGGTTGGGGATGGGGGTGTAGGAGGGGAACATCCAGGGTTCAGGGGTCCGATCTGGCCTGTGGACTAGCCTCAGGTCCACAGGGCCAGGTGAGTTTGACACCCCTGCATTAAAATATCTCCACTGAAAGAGACTTCTTTGCCCCCATAATATAACCAGCCAATTCTTACATATAAAACATTCTTATACATGGGGGCTCGGTGCTGAATTAGTTTGCAGATTCAGAATTTGAAAAAGGTGATGCCATGTGCCAAGAAACCACAAGTAAATAAAGTTATTAGAATATACTCTCATGACATCCTCCTGCACAACTCTTCTCAATTTTTGTCAGAAATTGAACACACAATAGGCAGTAACATCTAAAATCAATGTAAAAAAAAAAAAAGATGTTCAGAACAAGTCTAGTCAATAGCAGTATTGTTGCCTCTCATAAATGAAGTCCTAAGATATAGAATGTGTGCTAATAGTGAAAGCATGATGGCTCATATTTGTGGGTTTTCCTTAAATTGCACTTATTTTTTCTATATCTCACAGAAGATCAAGTTATTTAAGAGTGTTAAATAAATGCAAAATAGAACATCTTGATTCTTCCTTCTGACCATTTTTAAGACAGCCAACCAGAATAAGTTGTCATAAAATTCACTAGCAAACAAACCAGGTTGTAAAACACAGGATCAGAAAGAGCCAACTTGTCATCAGACCTTCTGTCGTGTAACTGCTGAAAAGTGATTCTAATGCAGTCGAACCCCCAAACTTGCTTTTAAATCACTGTACGAGGGATTATTTCAGTCACATCCCATGCGTGTGTAAGCGGTGGCATTCAAACTGCAGCCACATCCCATGGGTGTGTAAACAGTGGCAAAAATCACTGAACTCTTCAGCAAAACTGTAGTCTTCTTCTATCTTTAGTCATTGTATTAAGCGCTGCTAAAAATCTTGAGCCCAATCACTTTCACAATATGTGATATCAAAGCTGCAGAAACCTTCCATTTTGGACCAGCTGGAATCTATTTTAGAAAGTTCAGTCTACAGCTTAAGGGTCCCTTCTTTTGGAAAAAAAATGCAAAGCTGAGGAACCAACAGAAGTGGAGACCTCATGTATAAGTCTTTACTCTACTTAATGAAATGACCTTGGTTAATTTTCTTGGCTGTTTCCAGACTAGCCTGGCCCATGTACACATTGGCTCTCATGTACTCACCTGGTGACTGGTAAAAATATTAAGACTACTTAAAAAAAAAAAAAAAAAAAAAGTGTCAACCAACTTAAAATACAAAGATCATTGTCTTCTGCTTCTTTTTCAGAATCTAAATTCTGGTCATAAGCTCAGCATTTGATTGTGTTCCTTTTTAAAATACTCCTTTACAGGAATATAACTTGTGAGCTCCCGAAGAACAGCATTTTAAATTTAGGATGTATCATAAACTCCTAAATCTAATATGTAAAAGTGTGGATGAGGGTTTAATCAATACAGAAAATATTATTTCCTTCAAAACATTTTTTCCAAGACACATTGTGCACAGAAATCCTTACTGCTACCTTCAAAATGCCCTAACTCAGTCTTACTGAGATTCTTGATCACTGATAAGCAAGTTAAATATAAGTTGCCTTAATAGAAAGTTGCCTTTTGGTCAAAAGTTGAATTCATGCAATGGAATGCAACACGGAGGAAATATACAATTTATTTTTCCCCCAAGATTAAGTTTTAAATTTGGCTCAAGTGTCTTTTTAAAAGAACTGAAATGACTTAAGAAACTCCTCCCTACAGTAAAATGTCCTGGTATTTAAACATATTCTTTCATTTTAGATGTAATGAAATAACTGGGCTTTCAAGTGCGAGATTTGTAAATTTCTGAATTTTGATTTTCAGTGCCTGGGAAGAAAAATGATCCTGCCATCACATCTCCTTCAATATGAAAAGAAATCTGCTACAAAGATATATTACCTAATAGATAATGGAAAAATGTTTAAGGAAGAATTACAAAGGTTAAAACAATAAAAAAAGCTGCAACAAACAAAACAGGGATGATCATCAATTATCTTGAAAATTCTTTTGGGGATTTGTGAAGTCTCATTATTTATCTCCAGCTCCACAATAAGAATACCAAGAATTTTTTTAAAAGTCAAGAATAGAGTACATTTACACTTTGATGTTCCTTTTACCTCTGCTATTTGGAGAATAACTATAACATTATCTCATATTCGCAAAGCCGTTGCAAATGATTACCTTCATATGTCACTTCCTCTTTCTTGCCGGTACTGTAAACAGTTATCGTTCCTAAGGCTATGAACAGGTACAATTATCCCTAAATAACTGAAGGAATGTCATCCAAATTCGTTAAATGTCCTTTGGATCATAGGAATTAAAATAAATTAATCAAAATGCTGACTTATAAAGCATATTATAAATAACTTTTAGAAATCCAAAGTACAGCTTAATAAATAGTCATAACCAACTTTAACATACACACAGTTATTCGTTTCAACATTTTTTCTGCTGTATCTGAGTTTTCACGTCTTCGTGTCAGTGATATTTTGGCTTCAGAGACAGATGAAGGATGACTAAAATATTACATGAAAGGATAAAAATGAAGCCACATGCACATGCATTCAAGTGGTCCTAGTTTTACTAGCACCCACGACTTTACGCTAATGGAAGTAAAAGTTAATCTTCTTTTCCAACTGTGTGGTTATAAAAAAACCAGCAAGCATGGAGACATCGTTTGGAAGGTATCAATAGCACATTTTTACGTGGCAATCTGACTTTGTGCCTAGTTGCGATACCTGAGCCAACAGTCCTGTTTCAGGCTGGTGCTTCATGTAGTGGGGTCCCTATGTGCTGAGCAGCTATGCATTAGCTAACATGCCGGCAGGACAACTCCAGTGCAGGTCACCAGCAATGCATTTCCAGAGACATGTTGCAAAAATATATTCAAAGCCATTATTGTCTATTAGGTGGCTTTTTTTGCACCTTCTAGGGAGAACAACTCACCACCAAGTAATCTTGAATTCATAGATAGGACGCTTGCAGTAATAATGGTTTATCAGATGTTTATCACACACCCCAATGCACTGATGATCCACGGTAATTCCCCTGTCTGAAAGGTCTGTCACAATACAGTGGAGAAGGTCATAAACATCAGCTACAGCTTCCCAGGGGCCAAAAGATACATCCACTTCACAGTGATGTTCAAATAGTTTTGACTCGCTATCACTTCTTTCAAAACGTAGAGAGTTGAAAAGTGGACATTCGTACGGAGTGATGGGCATTTCTTCCTTGAAAACACAGACCTTCAACTTTGCAAATCTTGCTTTTCTCTGCATGGCTCGAAGTTTAGCAATTTCAATTATCCGCTCCAAGTGTTCTAAACAATCACACACATAAAAAGATTGAAATTAAACCAGGGCAAGTCCTCTGAGAAACAGCACAATATTTTCAGATGCAATCAAACTGAATAAATTATTCTGTATACAGTGCTAGAAATATTTAGCAGATATGTTCAAAGGTTGTTTGTAGCTAGATACAGTCTAGTACTGTAATAAGATACCCACAGCTGTCTTGAGAACGTAGTGTCCTTGCTATATACATATATGTCTTTCTTAAGTTCTGATTAATCACAACCTACTATTGGAAAACTTCATTGTAGTGCTTCAATCATATGACCAAAATTCAAATTTAGGAATGAGTAAAGGAACACTGTACCAAGAAACTCCTATCTTCTGGTCTTCCAGTCAAAGACATATGTATGGCGTTATTCTCTGCAAGTCAAGGTTCATCAGGCAATGCATTATTTTTTAATATAAGCAGCATTCTGATCAGGATCTTTAAGGAATGATATTATGCACATACAAGAAACAATGCAAGACATAATGATATTACTAATGCCCCAAAAACTTGGACGATTTGATCTTTACAGCTCTTTAAATACACGGCCTCAGGCCCAAGGAATTAGATGCAAAATTCAAGAGAACCAGTGCAGATTCAAAGGAACAATTTCTGGCTCTTCCTTTATGGCTTGATGCTGCCCCCTGCTCAAATACACTGAAAAATTCCCCATCATCATGAATGATGTTGGAGCCTTACTTAGACTACTTGTACAACAAACTGTAAAATAGAAAAATACTGTATCCTTTGCTTACCTTTGTAATATGG
This sequence comes from Crocodylus porosus, assembly GCF_001723895.1. Classification (NCBI taxonomy): domain Eukaryota; kingdom Metazoa; phylum Chordata; order Crocodylia; family Crocodylidae; genus Crocodylus; species Crocodylus porosus. The sequence continues at coordinate 8,417,749 of NW_017728932.1, read as the reverse complement.
CATTAAGCCCAGGAAAGCTTGTCTAACTTTTTCTCCTTTAAGAGGCTGGACATCCTCTAGATTGTCTAGCAATGGTCCAATAGAATAATATTGTGCTTCCTTGTAAACTGACCTCACTCGTTCTCTTGACGGTAGATCACCCGATCGCAGAAAGTTCAGTATGTCTCTAAACAAGGCGAGAAAATGCTATATGATAACACGTTTTCAAAAATGAAAAAAAAAACAACAACCCTGCAATCCTGGTCAAGTGTTCATTTTATTTGGGCCAGCAATCCTGCAGCTCAGAAAGTATTTGAAAGAACTGTGAACTGTATTTCCAAATACACGTATTAAACGTCCTTTGCCATTTCTGAGCCTTTGATTGGGAAATTCGATGTCTATGACACTGAAAAAGTGTCACTTGAACATACCAAGAAACTTGTTCATGAGGTTTTGACCATCCAACATGGAACAGGATACAGATTACAGTCTCTTGTAAACATGTGCCAGCATAGTAATTATCACTATAATCAGTTAACCCCTGATTTTCCCAGAAGGCCATGTTGATTGGCCCTCTGTGCCCACCCAGATGCCCACTGATATCAGTGGGCCTCCAGCTGAGTGATCCCAGAGAGGATCTCTGCAGGGTCCAAGCGTATAAGTACATATCTGTGCACCGACATTTATTTTGATACAGGACAGACATTTCTTTTGAATGCCACTGTTTCAAGTGGTTTAAAGAAGAACATTTTGATGGAAAACACATTTCACAAACACTAACAAATATATTTGGTTAGTGACCTTATGCCCCCTAACAGAGAACAGCTATTAAGGACACTTTTCTTTACAATATAGTGGATAAAGTATAAAAGAACTTGCTTGATTTTAGGGCACATCAACATTTTGAATATGTACTACAAATATCACAAGAAAGTCAGTTTCCTAAAAGGTGGTTTCAACAGCAGACAGTTCACAAATGCCAAATGGCAAGAACTGCTCATTTGCAAATACAATAGGGTAATCATGCCAGGAAATTCTTCCTTCCTGTATTTTGGATTTGGTGGTAGATCAAGAAAAGTCACTGACTGGCTTTGAAAAGGATTACGTCCTTCTTAGCTGACGAGATGAGGAGAACCCCTGGGCAAATCAGGTCTTATTTTAGAAATGAGGTCAGAATGCCAAAGACACATTTGAAAAGCAATGGTCTAAGCCTGCAAACACATACTACTGACAGCAGTGCTTCTCAGTTTTAGCAGTCCCACAGACACCAAAAATGACTAAGCATCAGCAGCATCATGGGCAAAATAATTAATTGAAAGACTGCTATACAATTTTAGGCCTTCAGAAGGATTATAACAGTGCAGAGCTGTAAATATAGCATTGTCAGAAATCAGTAGTTTAAACACATGCTGTGAGCCTTGTGCTGTTTTGCCACCCACGGTAAGTAAATATGTCTTTTAAAGACAACAAAAGGTGCCTAACACTTTGTTTTCTCCGGGTCCTAAGGAGTGGATGGTTCACTTACAGTCATCAAGCCAAGTACATTTTGTACCATATTTCTTGGAAAATGACATCCCATTAGAAGCACAGATTTCACTCTAATCTCCTGCTTTCTGGAAACACCTTATAAATTAGAGCTGAGTCAAATTTCTAATTACATGGTCTAATTTGGAAGCAATCTGGCAGTTTTGAATATGGATAAACACCTGCCGGCTTGAAAGACAGCATGGTATCTGAGCCATATATAATGTTAATCAGCCTGCCTACATTTAGATGAACCAGAATTTAGAGAAGCAATGTGCAATCCAGGCTAACAACATGTGGGTATGAGAAAAAGAGGCAAAATGAAGAGAGAGGGAAATTTTGTAATATTATCCAAAAGTTCTAGCAAACAAGAATATTTCAGATTGAAGTCAAACTACTAAATTAGTTGGACAACTTCTGCGTTGCATATTTTCTTCCCACAACTGGCTGCACAGCTGTATTCTACATTACATTTGTTCCAATGTCCACAGCTATCCTATTAAACACTGAAAATGATAACGGCTGAGGGGGGACCTTGTCAAAGAAGCCTAATAAACATCACGGCTCCACCCTTTGTAGAGCAAAAATTACAATAGGAAAAACAATCACAAAAAAGGACAGAAATTTTTTTTCTGAGTCATGCTGTCCAACAGCTTGTCTTTTACATGTTAGGGAATGCAAGTCCCCGCAGAGAAGAACACCGTATGTACATACTTTTGCTGAGAACCAAAAACGATTTTTTTCCCTTTGTAAAGCTGGCTATAGCTGTTAGTAATGAAACAAAGAGGTGGTTTGGACTGTGGTGTATTCTGAAGTTTGCTTTCTGAAGGAAGTTTCCCAAACTCTGTTTGCTAGTTAATCATGTGAGTCTGCCAAAAAACAACCTTCAAAATGGGAGTGAATTAGAGGGATGCAAATTCACCCTCAATTTTTTTTTTTGTATTTTTTTTTTAATTAATGTTTCCTTTCTCAGTAACGGTTTCAACATATTTCTAGTAAGGACAATGCACATACCCAAAGTAAGTTCCATCTCTGTCAATAAAGTATCTGCCTTCAGCATCTGTTGGAATATAGTGCCTTCCACTAAACATAGCAGCCAACATGGTGTCCTCATACCGTCTTAAGGTTGACAGCCTGGTAGTGAAATACATGCCTCCTACATTAAGTGGAATAACTTCAGGGAACTGAAAAAGCAATCATATCACCATTTGAAAATTATTCGGTGGTGCTACGCAGATGTGTACATGCCAAGACCCCTCCTCCTCCCTCCCCATTTAGCAGATCAAACTTTCTACTGTGCGCGGGATAACAATCATAAACACAGACAGGATGACCTGTCTTGAAAGCTTATGAAGAATGGAAGAACACGGAGAGAGTCAAATCTTCAGGAAGAAGGTGACCATCTCAACCAAAATGTGGCATGAACAAGGGCGAATGGCAGCGAGTTTAAAGGGCCACAATTAGGATTATGAAGTTGTACGGAAAAAGAACGGGAGGACAATGACGGGATTTATTTAGGAAGGGTAATTAATACAGCAAGCCAGAAAGGTGATTTTTTTAGCAGCAGACTTTCAAAGGATTGCAAAGAAAGCTAGTCATGAAGAGGGAACAGGGATTCTTCTCATTTTTACTTTTTGGCAAGACAACAGAGATGACAGCAGCCAAGACACAGGGGACAGGAGAGCTTTTAAAGAAGTGACAAAACGTAGCAAAAATCTGAGTGCGGAAGAGTGGGGAAGAGAGGATCATGGAGGATACTGAAATCACAAACATGATGCAAACGGTAGCAGAGATGGCAACAACAACAAGAGGAGAAATAATGTCATTTCATATTTGATCCCTACTTTGTATTTTCTAGATGGCCTTCCACAGTGGTCTAGTAAGTCTACCTTAAGCCCTCTTCCCCGTTATACCACACAATGGTGAATTTTAAGTCACTCATACACAGAACATTCCCCCTCCCACCCTCCCTGTTTTTAAAGTTATTGGAAATATTTATACTCCTTTTCAGGTTGCCTTTCATGCTCTCATTCATTAGGACAGCTTTCATAGCAAAAGTAAAATTAAAGCATTAATGCTCAGTTACGGTTCTTTGGAAAGCCACAGAATCGGCAATCCTCGGGGCAAAATCAAACCCATTTTCAAGCAGATGCTGCTCCACTGGCTTCAAGATGAAAACCAACATAGTTGCACTGCAGTCTGTGGCAGGCCCGGCAGCATCTGATGGACACTCGCTTCTCCTACGGGAGCTGCAGTGGTACTAGGGTGCTTCCTACTGGTATTTAATAAATCCTAAAGTGGGTTGGGAAGGGAAAGGGGAGGCTTAGATTTCTAAAGCAACGCGGAGAAGGCTTTCAAACCCAAGAGGAAGAGCTCGGTTTCATCCCACAAGCCGGCTAGCAAAGGAAACTAAACTGGAAGCTCTTCAAGGCTTCACCATGAGAAATACTATAATCCCCAGGTCCCGAACAGCGCAAACTCAAACGAAAGCTCCTTATCGGCTCAGAAGAGAAGAAGCCCCCAAGCCCTTACCTGCTGAGGTAGCAGCGGCAGCGACTGCCCTGCCTCGGTCGCGGTAGGCGTGGCAGGATCTTGGAAATCATCCTCTGCATCTGAGCTCGACATGGCATCGTCCGGCTTGCCACTCACTTGGTTCTGCCCCGTAACAACCACCATCCCTCTGGCTCTCCTAACCAGGTCTGTTGGGCAGGCAGCGTTGGCAGTGCCGCTGAACAAGAGACGGGACCCAAATGATCTGGGCACTTTCCCTACAGGCTGCAGATCATCGCGGGGCAGGCAGAGCGACATAATTGTCCTGCTTTGCACAGAGCATTTAGATTGGCATTGCTGTCCCTGGGAAGTGAGTCACAAACAGGCTGGTGATTATCGTGCTCCGACTCCAGCCCCTGCATGAACACATCTGGAGGAATGCTGCTGGCACAGCAGTGACAAGAGGTCTCTGTCAGATCCCGCAGTAACAGAGCCTCTCACTGGCGGAATAAAATGCTGATTTTCATTGGCTGCCCCTCTCAACTTCCTTTCAGCACAGATCCAAAAAAAGGAGCATATCCATTGCCAGCTGAAGTCCTATTCGCTGCCCGGTGAACAGCTGCTGAATTGCAATTGGCTCCTTGCAGAGTTGTTTTCTGACAACTGCTCTCTTACTGGTTGTTATGCACCTCCAAATGATGTTGCTGTCAAGTCATGTAATCATTTTGCAACCCTCCGAGCGCGTTAGCTCCGGAGGCTCGGCAAGGCTTTAAGCAGAGTAGGGCTCATTCAAGGACAGCTTTTTATGCAGTCCTGCTACCTCAAATAAAATGCCAGGCCCTCCAAAAATGGCCATTAAAATCTTGCCTTCTAACCTGGAGCATACGGTTGCAAAAAAGCACAATGGAAGTGCTTTCTGCACTAGTTTTCCAGCTAGCTGCATCATACCATGTTATGGATTTAGGCTCAGTTTCCCAGGGGACCAACATCTATTGGTCCTAACCTTTTAAAAAATCCTCACTGTTACCATCGCCAGCAACAACTAAATTGAAGTATATCTGTCCCCTATTAACATAGTATGTAGGTGCCTCACAATCTTTAGCCCTCCCACCTCTCGGGGAAGTTGTCAAGTGCTATTTTCCCCATTTTACAGATGAGGGACTGAGGCACAGCATGACTCATAAAGGAAGCCTGCCGCAGACTGCAGACTTGAAGCCAGGTTTCTTATGCCCCAGGCTGGTACCTTAAGCATCTCTCTCCCTAGGTTTTTTAACAACTGTCGCAAGCAGTCTCTTTATGAAATGAGTTTGCTGATCTCAGTTAGACTGCGTAAAATGCTACAACCGTGGTTCTCAACCTTTTTATACTCGAGGCAACTCTTGATAGACTTTGGGGCGACCCTTGGAAAATGCCAGCTCTCAGTTTTCACTGATTTTTTTGAAAAATAGTAATAAAATTGTAAAGAACGCAGAAAGACTGCAACAAGGCAGGATGTTTTTAACACTGTGGATTCCTATCTGAAATCTTCAGGTTTATCTTGTGAATCATGTTTGCACACCTACAGGTGCTCGCCTTGCATGGCACCCTTGAAGAGATCTCGCGGCGCCTGGTTGAGAATCACTATTCTACAGTGAGGGGTACAGTTCTAGTATCTATATAGGGTTGTCAGATCAGACAGGACTTCTTGATTCAGAAAGACCTTTACATTTGTACTGTTAATTCAAAAATGACAGGCTTGAAGTATCAAATAAATCACCGCAGCCTGAGAGATTAACTTTATTTTCCTGCCAGAAAACAGAATGGCTTCTATTCAGCAGCAAAGTAAGTATAGATGAGACTATATATTCCACTAACAAGCTCTCGCTTTTAAGTTTGGAATGGTATTTAATGCCAAGCAGTTTTTATTTGGATGCTCCAGCTCCATGAACTACAGTGAATTCCTTTTTCACACATAAGCACCTTTTGCACATACATGTCACTGGGGATACTAACCACACAGCGTCATAATTTCTAGCACATTTAGTTTATGCTCCCTCCTATTAAGTTAAGAGAAAGTCACCCAGCTACTTTTGGTATATTTTTACTGTTTGCAACTTCTTGACTTGAAAATAAATTATTCTCCTCAACCAGATTTACTCATCATTACCTGTTTTACTCCTCAAGAATTACTCATGACCTGTTTTAATCACCTATCTGCAAAGTTTAAATTACCAAGGTGATTTCTTGATTAATAATCACACATTTTGAACAGTATTGCAATCTGTTTACAGGAAATGTTGGAAGTTGCTATTTGCAAGTGTATTCCAGGGAAGTAAACATACGGTACTGAAGCTAATATTTTGAACATAGAGAAAAACAAATTATAAAAGGTATATCATTTATTTTTTAAAGTGCAAAAAACCTTTCTTACAAGTCTCCGATACCAGTGGGATTTGTTTTGCAGCAAGTAGCACAACAAGAAAAAAGAACTTCACACTTCTCATAAGTACCAGCAAAGTTTTAAGCAAATAAGGGCCAAAGTGCCGTAGGAGGAAGTCAGAAAACAAGACAAATACAGCACCCTGAATGAATGCTAAAATAATAGAGCTGAATTTGTACCAAAAATTGCTAATAAAAACAGTTCTATGCTGTCCACTAATATTGAACCTACAGGATTTTGCTCAATGGATTTTTAAACACGGATCAGATCTAGAAACCCTGCAACCTCACTGCAGTTCAAGTACTGCGAGCGTAGAAAGAAGAGTTGCTGGCGGAGACTGCAAAGGATGTTCTGAGATTCTGGAAGTTGTGTAGCTGTTCTGACTCGCTTGCCGGGCCTCGGGTTACTGAGGCCTGTATTCTGGGACCACTGAGACACCTAAAACAAAAGATGAGCAAGTCACAGGAAGACCTGTTCCTGGGAGAATTTGTATTTGAGCACTGCCTGGTGGCTAATCCTTTTTCCACAGTCTACTTCAGTCAGATTAGTTTTGATGCTTTTGGCTAACTGTCTTTTGAGTCCCTCCTATCCACTTTTAATTTCCCTCTTGCATTTGTCTTGTTGCAGTGTCTGTACCCTCTTGCTGACTTCATAACTAACTCTCAACTCTCTAACATTTGTTTCGTTTGAGTAACTTCTTGAAGGTTGCCCTTTCATCAGACTAGTTACAGCTTGGCTTTCCAGCTTCCCTGTTGCTTTATACGTATGTATTCCTTTTGGCGCTCTGAAGGTCTTATAAGCTCCATAGTTCAAGAATGCCCTTATATTTAACATCAGTGCCCTTTTGACTTTCACAGATTTAGCATCACCACTGATTTTGGATGTGATTCATTTTCCCTGGATGATGAACTGCATTAACTCATAGTCATTATTATTGTGCGGCTCTGCTGGAATGACTTTTAGGCAACACTGCTGCAACACAAGACCCACAGAGCTGGTCATGGGGTTGGACACTTATGGCACTGAGCTAGAGAACGGCCCCAGTCACCCCCTGAGGTGCCTCTGCTCCATATGTAGACTAGAGAAATGTTAGATGGGATGGTGATGATAATGATCCATGATGCTACTAGCTAGTTTAACAGTGTCTTTACTCTAATTAAAAAATACTTTGCCTTAGTAAACATAAGAAAAAATCAACACAGAAACAACATACTGCAATGTCAACCAAGAAACCAGCATGGTTTGGACATAAGACTGATTAGAGCGGGGGTGGGCAATTATTTTGGGCAAAGGGCTGCTTACTTAGTTTTGGCAAGCCATCGGGGGCCGCATGACAGGCAGCCAGGGCAGATAAATATTAATTTTCTACATTTTTAGGGGCCCCGCGGGTTGGATAGAATGGCCTGGTGGGCCACATCCGGTCCCCGGGTCACATTTTTCCCACCCTTGGATTAGAGGCAGTTAGTAATGTAATACCCTGCCTAGAAGGAGAGCACATTGGCAGGAGGGATGGAGGTGGACAGTCAAAATACCCATCACAGTTCAGAATGCGTTAACATAAAGCTGGGAACTGCAAAGTGGTGGAGCCAGCACAGCATAAGGGAGAGGGCTCAGAAGGGGAGCCTGGAGCCTGTGGAAGTAAACGGCCCCTCACCTTTGACTCGTACCTGACATAAAGGGAAGTCCCTGTGTCTGCAGGACTGTGTGTGTACATCCAATGATGGAGCAACTTCCTAGGCAAAGGAAACTTACTGGTGTACGCTGTACCTAGCTCTGCCTCCTTCAAGCTCCTATTTTCAAGCTGCTTAAAAAAAAAAAAATCACCATTACAATATTTACACAAGTAAATCTGATGCCTAGACAATGCTTCCTGATTTAAAAAAGATGCCTTCAAATGATTGTTTCCTGTCAAATGCAACACACAGAAATGACAGAAAGGATCACCTTTCCGTGTGGGCAATCTAGAATAACTATTTTAAATACATTAGCCTGGGTCCACTATGGCAAACTTTACAAAATTTGCTTAATACACTCATTAGGCTTGTTGTCAAGATGCCTATGGGAAATCAGCTCATAGATGAGGGCAGCTGGTTCATGCCGAACCCCAGCAAGACTAAAGCGCTGTTGTTCAAAAACCAGAAATGCTTTAGACTGTTCCCAAATCACTGTTTTCCCCTTCCAGAAAAAGTTGGTAGCCTCCACTTATTATTATTATGGCAAAAAGCCTCCAGATCCCTCTGAGCCTGGATGACCAGTTTCCAAAAATGACTGGTTTTGCCTTCAAACTATTACAACACTGAGGCCCAGTGCCACAAAGGACTGTTTGTTGGTGGAACTTACCTGTGTATGTATTCCAGGTTGCTCAAAAAGCTCTTTTTTGAGCAAAAATAATCCACCCTCAGTTTCCCAGAGCAAAGGTCTCTGAGAAGAGAAAACAGGTTTGCTTTGTTAGATACCAGCATCCGTCTCCAGGCAGACACCTTGGCCTGAAAACGGGGAGTGACCTAGATCTCATACAACAGACTGCTCATTTGCACAATAAGAAACATGCCCTGCAAAAACGAGCAACGGTGCAGATTATTATTAAAAGATTTTAGAGATGAAAAAGACAAGGTTCTGTTACAAAACCAGCTTTTCATCCCAGCCTAAAAGCATCTCAGCCTAAACATCTCAGCAATGTTTTTAAATCTTATTATGAAACAAAAAACTATTTTTCACCAAATAGGATTGGTTTCCAATTTAACTAATATAGACCACTCTACTCCTGCTTCCTTCTAACAGGAGCGCAGGAAAGAAAGTATCATCAGTACTGGTAAACTCTTACCTAAATTTCTCAGGGATCATCCAAAGCTTTCAGGAGAACTCGAGTATTCTTCAGATGAAGAAATTTCAGTCTCCATAAGAACTTTAAGTGCAGAGGACAGAATGAGATTTGGGCAACCATAGTTTACCTGTATGGGTAAAGTGGTGGCCGTGTGACAAAACCTCATTGAAGATTACCTCTTTTTTAAAGGGCACAGCTTTGAGATGGAGGAGTTATTAGGAGTGCTTCTCCTCGACTTCTTCCTTACTCCCTTAATCAGCTTTTAACATGAATCCAAGCTATAGAAAAATGCTAGTAGGAAAAACAAACCTGTGGTTTACTTTTATCATATGCTTGGACTATCTAGTCGTGGAACACCTACCAGGCATTACAAGTCCAGCATCTGTTATTTAAAAATTAGTTGTCATTAGTTATCAGAAACAAAGCCTAACAGACCCTCTCTGAGGTAGTCCCGATCTGGTTCATACTGAACATTAGTCCGTGTTAGTTTGTTCTAAGATCAGTCCATTATAACATCTAAGCTTCGAGCATAGTTTCCCAACTTGGGCAACTATATTGGGACTTCAGTCTGTGATTACTAGTGCCTACTTAGCACTCACACTGCGTATTTGAGAGCCTGCCTGAGTGCTCAGCTGTGGACTTCAGTGTTCTCACCTAGGAAATCAAGGTTCAAAGCATGCATTTCCATCAGCATATTCCAGCAGTACAATATCCTCCATATTTGAGTTCAACATGCAATAACAACATCTGGGTGTTTTTGTAAACAGGCAAGCAGATCACTGTTAGAAAAGTGTTTCAGGCATCAGTGAGAGAAGCTAAATGTCCAGATTAATTGTTAGAAGAAAATGAATGATAGTCTTATTTTGTTTTACCTGTATGTTGACGTTCATTTATAGGCTGTTGAAGTTTCTGTCTAGGTTTGCTTCATTTTCTGGTCACCCTCAGGCATCCCAGCATGTGATGTCAGTATCCCACTGGCCAGTACTGGCAAAAGAAATTTGCCTAAAAAAAGAACGTGAGCAAATCCCTCTGAACGGCTGGTTGGCTTCCCCTGTCCAACAACTCGCATCCCTGTGTTTGGATTCTCGGCATGGCTCAGAAATGCACATCTCATTCCCAGATCCTCCCCCCCATCAAAGAACTCTGCTCAACTAAAGCAGACGTTGATTTATATTCCTAAAAATAATTACAATATTTCTCACATTATATCTTTTTAAGAAACAAAACAAATTCCAGACCTTGACTAACCTGATGTGTTCAGAAGGCTGTGCTAAGGCCAGGTCCCAGAAAGCTAATGGAGGCACTTCATTAATAATCTGAATCACCACTCTAAATTAAGCATCAGATGCTTTAGCATCATTTAATTCATCCTATTGCATAGGAATCTCTCTTCCCAGTTTTCAAATGACTGTTCCACTTAGCTGACGGGATTACATCCCCAAAACTCGTTAGTTGACATTTTTCCTATAGGTGCTCACAGAAGGGTTAAGGAATGAGCCTTCTCTGGTTGTTTTGTGACATTGTCTAAGGTAGATGATAGCACTGGACCAGTCTCAAGAACTATTCCTACCTAGATCAAAAGAGGACCAAGCCTTTCAGAAGCAACTGCTATATCCTCAGCCCTTTCTGCACTGGTTTAAAAAACTCTGCATGTGAGGGGATGACTCCCAAGGAGTATTCATGTCTGGAAGGTTATACACATATGATACCAAGTTATCTAATAAAAGAAGTGGGCAAAGGCCACACTGGCAGTGTCATTTGTGACAGTCACCAAATGGACCAGTTCGCCTGTTCATTTTAGATCTCTATTTTCCAGGCCTGGCTCTGCAAGTGAACAAACTGCTGTGTGGAAGTTTCAGAGCAGTGGTCCTCAACTGCTTTAGACTCCAGGCCAACCTCGGAAAATGCCAGCTTTCATCTCAGTTTTCACTCATTTTTTGACTAGAGAAAATAGAGGAATACTTCCGTAGCAAGAAATTCAGAAAGCCCCTAACAAGGCAGAATGTAACGGCATGGGCCATTTATTTGTACATGACACGAGATTTCCCATTTATGCCGCCACAACTGCATTTGCGTTTGCATGAGCAGGATTTCCCACTGCTTTAAAAGTATTTTCTATTCCTATTTAAAACCTCTGGATTAATCTTATGATTCATGTTTGCGCACCTAATAATGCTCACATGGCATGGCACCCTGTGGCACCCCTGAACAGCTCTCAAGGCACCTAGGGTGCTGTGGCCGAGAATCGCTGTTTTAGGGGATTTGAAGGACACCAGCTACCACTGCCATCCCAAACCCTGGGATCAGGGAACTATCAGGCTGAGACAAAGAATGCTCAAGAAGCAGTTTTCCCTCCACTCACGTAGGTTTATATAGCAGACAGAATACACTTTTAACCTAAAAAAATACGTTCGTGGGTGTTCAATCTCTGGCCTGTGGAGCTCCCCATGGGTCAGGAAATATGGTGGCAGGGGAATGGAGGCAATTAATATGGTCATGCCCCCCTGCAAAATTTCCAAACCCCAGGCCCCATGCAGTGGGGTCCCACCTCCTACTGCCACACTGTAGCTGGATCAGGCCCAAGCCACTCCCCCTCCTGCAGCTAGATTGGGGCCGGGCCACACTCTCTCCCTTCCACATTTGGAGCAGGACTGGGCCACACCCCCTCCTGTCTGCAGCTGGATTGAAGCTGGGCCAGATTGGGACCACACTTGCCCCCTAACCCTCTCTGCATGGCTGGGCAGGGCCCACCCCACCTGCCCCAGGTTCTGGATCAGGACCGCTGGCTTGTGGATGGACCAGGCACTGCCCATTGGACCTACCAGGAGAAAAGTCTGAGAACCGCTGCACTAGCTACCTTGCCAGTGAGCTCTGCTCCCTGCTCCATTGATCAGACTGTTTAGGTTCTTGCTGGGATATGCAGGGATGTATTCCAGTAGTGCAGCAGTCCTTTGGTCTAATGCCCCTTCGCTCCCAAAACTGCTTTATACCTTTCATTTCCTGCGTTATTGAAACTACTGCTCAGCCACTCACTACTAGACTACTCCCATGATTGCTACCCAACTATTGGGCACCTTCCTAAATCCCTGTAGGCCTAAACATCCATCCTATAACCCGCCGCCCCACATACCCTTCTTACCCCACAGCCTTCCTCTCCATTCGTTCTTTCCCCACTGCCATTACCAATGATGGATTTGACAGAAGGTGTAGCTGCTGGCTCAGCTTTATGCAGAAAGGACAATGGCATTTTTGCCCTCACATGACTGTGTGTAGCACCAGGCAGGACCAAGGGGCAGTCTGCAAAGCTGCAGGGACTCCCAGATTCCCCTCCATAAAATGAACAGGCAAATAGTCCCAGGGGCTGGGGAAAGGAAGAGGAGGCTGGAGTAAGGGGATGAGAACAGCAGGCAGGTGGGCTTTGGTCAGCCCTACAGAGGAGTTGGACGTCCCAAGGGCTCAGGCAGCCGGGGCTGTGTAGAGAGGAGGAGCTGGACTCTGGCCTGGGGCAGCTGCAGGTGCCACCCGGGCACTCTGGGATGGAGGTCGCCCTGGGAACAGGGGGAGCACGGGTCATCGTAGCCCTGATGTTCCTCTTCCTCCTATGCAGCCCCTCCGGCCCGTGGAGAAGCGGGGCCTCCCTGCGGTACCTGCGCCAGTGCATGTCCGGGGCGCTGGCACAAAGAGGCACCCCTGATGGGGGCTGGCTGACAGGTCAGGGCCCAGGGCGTACAGGGTGCCCCCATGGCCCAGGCCCGGCTACGGGCGGGAACTCGCGTGCTGGCTGGTGGCTGAGGAAGCAGCTATCCTGGGATGTAGGAAGCTTGAGGCACGAATGCAGTGGGGCAGGCTGGGGCTGGGTGGGCGGATGGGTAACACCGTCTCCCGGCTGCAGCTCCCTGCCTCAGGCCACTCCTTTCTCTCCTCTGGGCCAGTCCACCTGGTCCAGGGGGCAGCCTTCCCCTGCGCCTTCCCCGCTCCAGGCTCCCTGGTCCTCAGCTGCCGGAGCCCCCCCTCAGCCGTGCTCGTGCCAGCGTGGGGCAGACCTGACTGACAGAAGCACGGAGGCAATGAAGCATTTTGTGCTGGGCCTTAGGGCAAGAGACAAATTATTCAGAGGCGTCTCTTATTCCGAGGCTTAGCACACAAGCTCTGGCCTCCTTGAGCGCCTGGGTCGCTCTCAGTCCCGCTGCACAGAGCTAGAACAAGCACAGATGAGGTGCAGGTGTCAGCTCCTGCCACTAGCAAGTGGATGGGCCTGACCCAGGAGAGCCCAGAGCGGGAGGGCAAAAAGGGAAGGACAGTCCCACCAGCAAAACATCTAGGCCAGTGAAAAGGAGATGAAGAGCAGACCACCAGCCTGAAGATGCTCAAGAAAGCTAGATTTTCTTCTAGGCCTCTGAACAGGAGACGTATGTTTGACTGCAACAACTGTACAAGGAATAGAGCACAATCCTTGCAGTAGTTTTTGCCTAGTTTAAAATTTTAAAAAACCCCAAACAAACACACATAATCAGCAAATGAGGGCTTGTTTCCAATTATTTGTGCATAGTGCCAGACCCCTGGCATAGTACAACAGCCTCTACTTTCAATTTAACTGGAGAAACACCCGTGTTCTGGCATGTGTGATGATGATGTGCCACAGGACTCCTGCACCTCCCCTTCTCTAAAGCCTAGATCCATCCAGCCTCAGGCTTAGTCAAGGCTCCACCTGCACCTGAATCAGCCCCATACTCACCAGAAGAAAGAGCTTCAGTGACCATTGACCTGTAGTGATTCATAGTGTATGTGCCTAGGAAAAGATCACACATGGAGACGGGATCACAGTATATACCATAGTGCCTTTTGGAAAGGCAATACACGATGGATGGACAGTTGTACATCATCTATGTGCAGAGGGCAGCCCTTCCCCGTTTCAAGACCTACCCCACCCCCTGCCCCGAAAAAAAAAAGGCATAACTTTCTTTTGGAAAGAGATACAAAAACTATTCCACTTGCTGCATGCAATTACCTGCCCCATCAGTGAGACATCACCTCATAGCCAAGGATACAGAGCTGAGCAGGCGAGTGGGACAGAAAGTCTGCTCAAGTAGTCCTAAAAGACAACCAACTGCACCATGGTAGTGAGGATATTTATTATTTGCATCCCAGCCTCAGTAAGCGAGATAGATTTCCAGGTGCACTCTATTCAAATGCAGAGGAGATTTTTTTCCCTCTCCCAGGCATTCATAAATTTGCATTTAAGGTAGAAAAAGGCTGCAGTAGCTCATAATTAATCAAAATTAGTTTTTCAGTAAGGGAAACCTCTACAGATGTTTCTGTTGCCATCTCTGACTTAATATGCCAGGCTGGAATAAAATATTAAAAAGGAGAAAGGAAGTGAAGAAAATATGTCCATTGACAACGTAGTATTCATTACCTGGCTGATTATAAGATGCCATAAGAGCTTCAGTGGGTTGTGTCTGTGTTCGTAACTGCTCATCACTATGACTGTTAATGATCTGTGTTTCCACAGTGGATTTCAGAGGGTGCTTGCAGAAAGCCTACTACTTTGACAGCACCAAGACAAAACTGGTTTCCCCAGCAGCTCTGTGCATACGTTGTTCAGACACGAAATTACAAAGCTGAACTTCTCTTGTCCTGCCGCTAGGAGATGCCCTGCGCTTGCAGAAGGGAACAGTTTACACATGCCACGAGAATTAGCATAACAACTGTGAAAACTTGCTTTGTTCAAGTACACCTAAAAACCTTCCTGTACAGATTTTGTAGGGTTACCATATTTCCAGTATTGCAAAAAATGGATATCTTTTTCTGGATCCATTTCACCACATCAAGTTTGCACTCCAGAACTGAAGAAAGCTTCCCAAATCTGCAAATCTCTCTCTCTCTCACACACACATACAATACACACCTATCCCTAATAGAAAGTTGCATGTGTACACACACACATATCTCTGTCCCTAACAGAAAGGCTTCCTCTGGGTAAAAACAGGAGAATAACTGATAATTCAGATGTTCTTGATTTATAACCGATAGAGAATATTTTTAACAGACTAGGAGTTGTACTGTTTATTATATGCTTAATTAATTTAATTGCCTTTTAAAATTACCGATAGTTCCTATTAGTTCAGTGTGCCACTGCAATCAGTAATTGTGTTAGTTCATGCTCAAAAAACTACACAAACAGCATTTGTAGACAGAAAATTCTATCAAGTTATTCTAATAAGATGCAAATCTTTCAAATATGTGCTTAAACTTCAAAATTACGTACCGAAAATTAACCAAGTATTTAAAAAATTCAGGGTCTTGGATTATATTGTTTCTCTTGCTTTTGCAGTCCTAACTTCATGTTAAGATTTGCATATTTAACTTGAACCACAAAACTATCACATTTAAAGCATTTATTTTGAAAAATAAAATACAAAAGATCAATTGCAAATGTACATGTAATTTATCAACATCTCAGGAATTATTTTTAAATAATTAAAGAAAGATATTTAACAAGTTCCACATGTCAATAAAATTGAAAACAGGCACAACTCTTCTACCACCCCCACCCCTAAAACAAAGCAATACACAAAACAAAACACATTTAAGACAAGTACAGACCACCCCCCAAGTTCCATACATTTAAATCCAGATTTTAAATAAAACATTTTAAAAAATCCTTTTAAAACAACGGTCTTCAGTTAAATAGAGAGAGAGCCACAACTAGCAATTTCAACGTAGATCAGTTGTTGCTTTGCTTTTTTCCAAACCTTAAAAACCTTTGTGTACGTGATACAGTACTACGTTGCCATCAGTGAAGGGCATTGACCTCATAACAGAAAAAAGTGCTTTTACTCTTAAAGTTTTACATGTGCTCACAACAACAACAAAAATATCAAAACTAAAACCACAGGATGAAAAGGAATGAATGGGAGAAGATTTTGAGAGAAAAAAAGCAGGCTATCAACAGTACACCTCACTGAAGTGAGAGAGATGACCAATACACTGTTGTTTCCATTGAAAAAGGCAGCAGTCTTTCCTAATTACAAAAGAAATAAGAAAAAAGTTAGGGTTTTACACTTTTTTTGTTGCTTGACTTCACTTAACACCCCAGCCAATTTATTTTCAGACGCAAATAATGATACATGTTTAGTGTAACAATTAATCTCAATAGGTCCAAAAATCACAAACCTAAACACAACTGCTCAAAACCTTTATTCCAACCCAGTTTGAATGCTTCAAAAGAGGGAAGTGAGGCACTACCTGTTGACATCAAGTGAATTTGAAGGTGAAGGCAATGGAAAGCTTTTTAGCTCCAGTGAAATCAACATATTCTTTCCCTATATAGATGCAAATTCATTTTATTAACAACTTTTTCTTCTATCACAGAACCAGTAAAAGAACCTAACGGGAAACTGGAGACTTTGCTTTTCAACTCTAATGCCTCAACTGTATTCATTCCAATTATTTTTTAGTTAATTTTCAAATTACATTTAAAATACCTTTTTCAGAGGAATGCATTTTTCAGTTCTTTAATACCACCTCATACATCATATTAAAATGACTGTTTTCCACATAGATCATTTGTAAACCTGCTTTGCTTTGAAATCTGTTTCTGTGCAACTCAACTCATCCCTTTGTTCTAAATTTAAATATTAATTTCTAATATAACCACATTGCTTTTAGATTTGTTTAAAATAGATATGTTTTGTTATATGGTGTCAGGCCCTTGGAGTATTCTAAGCCAGGAACATCCTAACAGTAAGATCCCAGCTGATCAGTAGGAACTCTTTTGCTACTCACTCGTGATCCAGGACAAAAAGCACTGAAATAGAAATACACTAAAATCATCACTCAACACACTCATCGCTGTAGGTCCCACGACAAAAAAAAAAACAACCCACAAAAAACTAGTTTCCTGAGGCTGCTTCAGTAGTGCTGGGACACTACTAACAGCCAGTGTGGGTTTGATTTAAATCATGATTTAAAACACAATTTAAAATACTGGACAGAAAGCCTCAATTTAATCATTGTGTTCTACAAAAAGCGCATTCTTGTTTGATATCCTTTATTCATTTAACCCCTTGAAACTCTGCACTTTTAGAGAAAGGTAAGGGTGTGTACACACATTTGCACAGAGACAATAGGGCTGATAGGTGGGTAATTAAATCAGGTCTGCTCTCTCTCTTCTCCATATACAGGACTGCTGTTAACAAGGATGTTATCTCTGGAGACGCAAACTCTCCCTATCCCCAAAGAAGGGCGTTCGTGCCCAAAAGCTTGCAAAGAACAATTTTCTAACTATTTAATTGGTCTAATAAAAGATATTACATCTACCCAAAGAACCTTGTCTGCCTACGTTCTCTGGAGACACAAATCCACAGTTTAAGAACTGAAAGTAAGCATCAGAGATGCTTTATGGGACTGAACACAGAGTCATAGAATCATTAAAAAAAAAAAAAAAAA
>NW_017728932.1:8390396-8399605 GCF_001723895.1 Crocodylus porosus | reverse complement strand
CTGACCCCGGTGCTCTTTCCTGCCAAGGCAGGGGGTCGGACTAGATGATCTACCTAGGTCCCTTCCGACTCTAGCTACTATGAAACTATCTTTATAAAAGTTTAGTTTTTTAAAACATCTTGACAAAAAACCAAAAAATCCATTTAAAAATAAATCCATTTTTTTATGTTAAAAAAAATTATTGATTTTTATCCACCCGGCTAGCAGCAAAAGATGCATTAGTTAGCTCATTTTCTCCTGTCTTTGAAGAAACAGCTGGCTTTAAAGATACAAAAAAAAATGTATTCTTAAAACCTGTTCAACATGCACCTTGTTTTGATGGACAAGTGTGTTCTGTATACCTTGCTTTCAACACAAGTTAAAAATAAATGTGAACATCTAGTAAAACTGCTAGCCTGATAATTTTCATACCTCCATGTGAAGCACCTGCCCAGCCCAGTGCACCACATGCAGCGCATTCAAGACTGGCTCCATATACCACATGCAGCATGTGGGGCTAGGACCAGCACATGCTTCATGCTGTGTGTGAGGATGATCTGAGACCCAACTGACAGAGGTTAGGGCTCCACGGGCCCGATCCAGCCCACGCGCCATACCTTTGACACCCCTGATATAATAGGCAATTGAATCTTCAGCACACCAGTTATATTAAGCTGGCTGTTACAAATGCTATGTGGGCCTGGACTAATCCCTTCACCCTCTGCCACCCAACCCCCTGTGAAATACTAGAGCAGAATTTACTTTTCTATTTGAAGCCCTGATGCAAGTTTAAAAACAAATCAGAACTATCACTTAAGTGACGAAGTAGACTTGAGCTGTTCTATTTTATTACCTTATGTGCAAGATACGTCCATCAAACCATCTACTCCATAGGTTCAGTCTGTGAAAGCAAATACGCCAATAAAGCCAAAATTAGTGATAGTCCACCAAGATTAAAGGAAAGTATTTTTAACACCACTCATGTCTGCACAATAGCCTATTAGTTGTTTGGTTCTTTTTATTAGGTTTATTATGTTAATTCAGTCATGAGTAAATTGTTAACACTAAAACTAACTGAAGAGAAGCAATTTCTAATCCAGCTCTACAGATAGTCCCTCATTGGATCAATATATTTAAATATAATATATATCCCTTGAGGCATGTTAAGTCTATCATCCCTCTGAAGTTCATGACTTCAGTTTAGATTCTGCTCCTTATTTACTACTTCTACATGTAATAACTAAATAGATTTAATTAATCTGTATTAATTCAGGCACTAAGATTTTTTTTTTTTTAAATTCCATTTGCAATCCTCCCTATCCCACTGGGAACACAACAAATGTTTGCTGCATGTTGGGTCTTGCTGACCTACTACTAAGCTCTTAATTACACCATTCAGGTTTCCTAACTGCCTACAGTATTACTTTATTAGCATTGTCATCTTCCTGTTAAGCACTGTATCTATTTGCTCTACATATGTATTTAAAAAACCAACTTATTTGCTTGTATATTCTTAAATATATGAATAGTGCTATCGTCTCATGCCTTTTTCTTTCCTTTTCTTATAACATGCGTTTTGCAACCCCCCTCATCTTAAAATATTTTCCCCCCACTAGCCAGTGCCGCTTCAATTCAATTTGTTTAATTAAAACTGGTAAGAGCTACACATTTAAAACTGGTTTTGCCTTTGATAAAGCTGCAAACACACACACTTTGGCCAGCAACTGAGCTGAACAATACTGTGAGCAAGAGCACATCCAGCTGCATGGTGTCAAGTTCTTAATGGTTTTATATTAGCTGAGCACAACTTGCAAAGCATGAGTACTAACTGCTCAAAGGCCAAGAGCAGGCGAACATCCAGTAACAGAGCAAAGCCCATGTTAGAGATCACACACAAAGAAGGTTTATCAGAAAGAATCAGAATGCCTGCAGCAGGGTTTTATGCTCTAAAAACATGAAACAGACACCATAGCTATTCTACATTACTGATCCATGTTCATTTTATCTTGCCACGGGATTTCCTTTCTATTGTCTTCTTTGGCTGGAACAAAAGAGACCATTTTGCTTTTTAAATAAATGAAATTTCATTTGAACAGATGGAGCTAGTCAAAATGTTTGTTCCCTCCCCACATACCTCACCCTGGTGGCAACTTTATTTATTTATTTATTTTTTCGGACTCTCTAGATTTAGCAGATTAAAAGGTAATTAAGCTATCCTTAAGAATAAGAAAAAATTGGGCTTATGTCTTCTGGATTTCTAGCGAAAAGGTTGCCTAACCTTTTATCTGACAGCATAGCACTGAAAACAACCACCATTCCCACTAAAACAGGACACAATCATCATCATAACCTTACATGACGGCAAAAGGGAAAGTGGCCTGCTAAGACCAAACAGTCTCTAACAGAACCTGAACGAGAACACAGGAGCCCTAAAGTCCAGGCTCCTATCCTGCAAAGACAGCACTCGTGAGCTTTATTTAGAAATCCTAAGCACGCTGATCTGACCAAGTGCAGGCAGCGGACTGGGAAGATGAGGCACTTCAGTCAGTCGTCAAGTCATTACTTCTCAAAAACAGTTATGCACTGCTGAAAGATTGCTGGAATTGCCTTTATTCTTTATCCAAGAGCAATGATAAATACGAGTCTGTTGTATGGGCACAGGATTTATATCCTGGGCATTTCTGCCTCTCCCTATAGGGAAGTTAGACGATTTGGCAGAGGAAAGATGCCTTTCCATCACCCATGTAATGCAACACCTCACAAGTCTGGCAAGAGGTGCACCGTAAAGTTACTGCTGCCCCGCTATTTTTGTCTTCCAGCTGAATGCAAATGTAGTCCCTTAAAACACCAGTGCTCTATGCAGAGAGGAGCAAAACTAGTCAAAATTGCTAATGAACCCTTTGAGCTAAGGACCTTTATAAGGCAAGCAAGTTGCCAAACAGAATAGAAGGATGACAGGAGAACAGCTCTGGCATTCAGCCCCTGATGGCAGACTCCACCTGCTCAATGGCTTGGGGGAGGCAGGACAACATCTTATCACTAGGACTTTAAAAAATAAATCTGAGTCACCAGTGGGCTGGTATTTAAAAAAACTGAACACTTAAAGCTCCTATCATAGCCAGAGGGGGTGCAGTGCTTGAGACAATTTAACATAATTAGTTCATAAGGTCATTTGATTCCACTTGACACACGCGGGTGTCAGAGACGGAATTTGTGCAAGGAAGATGAGAGGAGAAAAAATGAACATGAAATACAGAGAATCAGGAAGCTATTTCTCTACGGACTATTTCTGTAGTGTTGAGACGCATTAAAACCAGTGATCCTCAGCCACGGTACTGCAGCACCCGGGGTGGGGTTGAGCTCTTTTCAAGGGTGATGTGGGGTGCCACACAATGTTAGGTGTGAAAACATGATTCACAAGATAAACCTAGAGATTTTGAACAGGAACCCAAGCGTTTAAAACAATCTGACCTGTTGTGATCTTTGAGTTTCGATACAGAAGAATTGCTTTATTATTTTTCTGTACTCAAAAAACACACGTGCAAAGTAAGAGCTGGCATTTGAGTCTAATGAGGGGTGCCTTGATTCTAAAAATGTTGAGAATCACTGCATTGAACTGACAAAGATGCAAGGTTAACTTCTGAATTGCCAAGAGTT
Source organism: Crocodylus porosus (assembly GCF_001723895.1). Taxonomy (NCBI): domain Eukaryota; kingdom Metazoa; phylum Chordata; order Crocodylia; family Crocodylidae; genus Crocodylus; species Crocodylus porosus. The sequence continues at coordinate 8,395,969 of NW_017728932.1, read as the reverse complement.
CACTTTTCTTACATAAACCTTGAAACAACAACAGCAACAACTGTTTACAGAGTACTTCTGGAAGTTGCACATAAATCAGTTTAAGTGATCAGAAACTGGTTTAAACTTGTAAAAGAACAGAAGTTCAGTGCGCATAAACCAGTTTCAAAATGGCTGAAACTGGTTTAAGATGAACCAGGTTGGATGCAGTATCAGATTTAACTGATTTGGGTCCAGCCAGTTTATGAAATTTCTGTCCCAGAGCCCTTCCTGGTTCAAGTTAAATCACAGTCCCTCAGCATCCCAGCATGTTTTCCAGCCCAGGCACGGGCTGGGCTGTGCTGTCTGCTCCAGCAGAAAAGGGGCTAGGGAAGGAGTTTAAACTTCCCTTCCCCTGAGCAAAGAGCTGTCCTGCCCTGCTAAAAACTTACTGCTGGCTGCAACTGTGGACTACAAATCCCAGAGGCACCTGGAAGCAGGAAGAGGAAGTGATGAGCAACCCTGCAGAGTCCTGCTACTGCGATTCTGGACTGCAAATCCCAGAGACCTCTGGGGTAGCAGAAAAAGGAAGTGAACACACAGCCCATGCTGGCTATGTGCCAGAGAGCCATGCTCTACCACCCCGCAACTTCTGCCTTGAACCACTGCAGGTACGTGACTATTTCCTGAATCAAAAGCTATTGTCCGTGCGGTCGTTTCTCAGTTTAATCCCTGCAGTTTAGACTAACCTGCAAAGACTGAATCAATTTAGCCATGCGCTTTTTGACTGTCTGTACTTAGCCACAATCTGTAACTACTGAGGGCCCTGACCTATATGCAGCCTTTACTTACATTGCTGAGGGCTTTTCCTTGGGAAAAGCTGTAGGACTGGGCTTTAAACCTGTATGCATGCCCAGGAATAACAGCTAATTTGTTTGCTCACCACAACTATGCAATGTTTTACATAACTAGTTTATGTAATCTTTAACTATCTTAAGAAATTCAAAGCTGAGGGATGCTCTACTGTCACAAGGCATCTACATACTAATCTCAGAATTTCACTAAAATTAAAGTATTGGTCAGGAAGCTGTTAGCAGAAGACTCCAAATAAGCCCAAAAACTGAGGTGAGACATTTCATTTCAGTCATTCCCTTGGCAAGGCAAGGACTTCTGACCACTTTGTATTTCAGTGGTAACAGCTGAAAAAGGTATCCATCTATTCTACAATACCCTTTGGGACAGAATTGTGCCATGCATTAAAATCAGTGCTAATTAACGGCAATACTATTACTAGAAAATAGGATATACTTGAATACCTATATTCGTTTTGCCCTCACATTAATTTCATTACAAACTAGTTAGCAGAAGAGTAAACCATTAATATGCTGAATTATGACCTGGATTCATCTATAGCATATTGTCTCAATCTGATAAAAAAAAGTACAAACACTGAACTCTGATCAAGGTCTGCCAGTGTGCTCTGGATGGTAGCTTTCTTGCTTTAAAATTTCCAAGTGCCCCAGGCAAGATTTTATAATCACTGGGCACATCTACATGTTCATGAATGCACTGTGCCTACTGCGTGTTAAATATAGTATTTGCTTAATCAAGTACTAAATAAATGCGCAGTAGGCTGCAACACTACGCACTGGCATCTTCACGTTTTTGATGCGATGCTTAATGCGCAGTAGGCTAATACTACTGCACATTAGTGTTTTAGCGCAGCTTCTGCCATGTGCATTAATGCATGGTGGAATTAGTCTACTGTACATAAAGCATCTTGTGTAGGAGCACCCACTCACTACCAATATAGAAAAATGTAGGCATGAAAAAAAATATTAGAAAGGCGATAATGAAAGCTTGAGATTTTAAGAGATCAATTGACTCTAGACAGTAGGGCAAGTAACCCGAGACAAATTATGTACAATGTCTAGGTTTGTGGCACAACTTCATTATTCAGATAAAGAAGTTCTCTAAGGAGAAATAAAATTATCATGCCTACAGCCTCAGACTACTTAAACACGCTTCCAAGGAAAGTCAATTACTCTGTGGTATCACAAATTTAAGAGACTGACTTAATTTGATTCAATCTTATATAAGTGCAAAAGAAAAATAATTGCATTCTCCCTAGAAAGTAAGATTTATTGAAAACTATCACTGCTCTCTCTCTCTGACCCCCCCACCCTTCTTGCACTTCAACACACACAGAAAAGGAAAAGAATCCAATACTGTACCTGTGGCACTTCCTTAAGAAAATCAGGAAGCTGAAATTCACCTTTATAGACCTGGAGGAAAGAAAGAAAAAAAAAAAAAGATAACACTTTACACAGATGCTTTTACTGGATGTTACAATTATTAAAAAGGAATCAATTCAGATCTGCAAGGGTTACCTTGAACTAGTCATACTAAAACAGCAATGTCTGGGCTTTCCCTTCCCACCAAGTTGGCCTCTTTTTCTTTCTGTTGCTGTAATTTGAATAATTCAGCCTTCAAATAATCTTTAGGCTTAATAACAATTTAAAACAGTTTTTACTTAAACTTTAAAGCATCGACAGTAGTTTTTATGGTAAGTGCTGCCTTTTATGATCAAAATTACTCTATTACAAAGCACTAATTTCTGCAGTTCTCAAATGGAGATATTTAGGTCCTATAATATTTAAAAGTGATACCCACATTCTGAAGTACTGCAAGTCCATTTGAAGATTTTGTATAATTCTATCAGCTTTGCCACACAAGTGTACTACTTCTTATGCAGCTATTTTAGTTTTAAAGTCCATCCTATATTATCATATGCTGTTATGCAGAAATTTCTCTGAAATCTAATAGCAAATCACTAAATAATGAGCTGAATCACCTATTGACTTTTTACACGTTACAGTACATTATCCTTACACAACTAATACTGGTCACAAGAATCTTGCCTCTAAAGAACTGAACAGCTTTTCTTGACCAGGACCAGATCAAGTCTAGATCAGAAATACTATAGTATGCAGCATTACCTTAATCCAGAACTCACAAAATTACGTTACACAGAGACACCTGAATTGATATACGTGCATGCACACACATACAATGAAGGCTGTTATGCCAAACAAGGCCAAATTCTCCCTCAGCTATAATGATGTAGTAATTTAATTAAAGTTGTAAAAGCTTCTCTGGATCTGGTCTACTGGAACCTGGGGCACTCTCTCTACATGTATAACACACAAGTCGCATTAACATTTTTTTAACTGTGAAATAGTTAGCACTCAGAACATAGGAACCAACTTATGAAGAGCGATCTGCAGGCATACAATTAACCCCGGCTAACAGAGTGGCTAGATTATAAAAGAGTTTTAGGAATCTGCAACTCGCTGAGATACTGAATCTGTTCCTTTAGCTAAAGCAATAAACCTTCCTGCTTTCTGATCCAAAGATGGTAAGCTCAGCCCCCACAGACGCATGCTCTGTTACATCAATGATGCTAAACATTTTTACTGTGTTCTGAATCTTCCTAGCCATATTAAGCTTGTCCCTCAAACTCTCCCATTGTATTGCCAGCCTCTTTGAAATGAGAAAGTGACCCCTGCACACTATAGGAAGCATAAGCTTTGGGCTGTTCCCCGTGGAGATGCCCAATATTCTTGTTCTTAGGGAAAGAGGCATGATGCATTTTCACAGGTATAAGCCCGACACAAAATAAAGTTAGAATTTTTTTAATACTACAATAAAGGTTCAATCTATCACATCCCACATTAATACATTCTTGATTTTGTTTCATTTTTACCCCCCCCCCAAAAAACAAACAAACAACAAACCCCCCAAAAAACAACCAAACACAACCAGGCTGATTACAAGACCACAATATTATACGGGCATGTTATTAAAACTAGGTAATACTGTGTGTTACAGATATTTCTCACTTCTACCAATGAATACCCCCAAAGTCATGACCTTGTGCTGTCCTGGATAACGTGAATCATTGTGAAATAAAAATGGTCACATGTGAAGAAAATCTAGTATTTAAGGCATTACCTCACAGCTTCCTAATTGTGTTTTGACTAAAAGAGGTGCTAGAAGAAACCATTGCTGTAGAAATGGAAGGGCAAAATATATGGATGGAAAGCTTAGAAGCTGTTTAAAATTTCTTAGACTAACATGAGTCAGTTTTGCATTAAACAAAGGTTATTTGAGGAGCTAAGGCATGGGCAGGCAATTATTTCGGGCAGAGGGCCGCTTACCCAGTTTTGGCAGGCTGTTGAGGGCCGCATGAGTAGTGCTGCCCCTTGACAGGTGCCCCGCCCCTTGACAGGAGTCCCGCCCCCAGTCACTATCTTGGGACCAATGTCCCAGGACCAGCACCGGTGGGGCCCAAAGCGGGGCACAGGCTGGCAGAGGTCTGTGCAGTTGGGCTGGGCTGCACCAGCAGGGAGAGGTGGGAGCTGGCTCGGCTCCAAAGAGCTCCTGCTGGCTGGCACCCTGCGCTCCTGCCACCCTGCCCTGGGCCCCACTGGCACTGGCCCCGGGACACTGGTGTGGGCCCTGCGCTCCTGCTGGCTCCCCGCCCACTTACTCCCAGCGCCCCGCAGTACAAGCAGGGGCAGCGCACAGCTCCAACCCTCTGCTCGCCAGCAGGGAAGAAGCTGCTGCCGAGCATGGGGAAATGCAGCGCCTTGCCTGGCGCTCCCTGCTGCAGCTGCTCAGAGCCCACATGGGGTTGTCAGGAGCAGACACAGGCAGCCCCGCGTGGAGTGTGAGCGGCTACAGTGCGGGGCGCCAGCCATGGGGTGAGCGAGGGGCTGCTTTTCCCTGTGCTCGGCACCAGCTTGTAACCCGGCCCCGCTGCCAGCCTGGGCCCTGCCAGCTCTGGGCTTGCCCGTTGGAGCTGCATGCGGTGGCAGCAGCTGCGGTCCCCCCACTTGCCACGCCAGGCAGTGTTGGCTGCTGCTGCCCACCCAGAGCTCACGTGCTGGGCAGCCCACAGGCAGCGGTAGCCAACACTGCCTGGCGCAGCAAGCAGGGGGCCGCAGCTGCTGTTGCTACATGCAGCCCCAACAGGTGAGCCTGGAGCCACGCGGGGCCCAGTCTGGCAGCAGGGCCGGGTTACAAGCTGGTGCTGAGTGCCAAGGTGGGGGGAGGGAGAGGCGGCCCCTTGCTGCCCCGTGCCCCGTGCTGCAGCCGCTCACAGCCCGCGTGGGGGCTGCCTGTGCCTGCTCTAGACAGCCCTAGGTGGGCTGCGAGTGGCTGCAGCATGGGACACTGGCCAAGGGGCAGGGGAGGGGCCACTTTCCTCTGCGCCATGAAGGAGCAGAGAAAGAGCCCGGGGGAAAGCAGCCCCTTGCCTGCCCCATGGCCGGCGCTCCCTGCTGCAGCTGCTCACAGCCCGCCTGGGGCTGTCCAGAGCAAGCACAGGCAGCCCCAGGCGGGCTGCAAGCGGCTGCAGCGTGGGGTGTTCGAGGGGCTGCTTCCCACTCCCCCCTGCACACAACTTTTCCCCACGCTCCTTCCCAACCCGGGGTCCTCCCCTCCCCTTCCTCCCACCCTTCTCCTCACCCTTCCCCCTTACCTGAGGTTCAAGTGTGGGGCAGCCACATGGGGCTTCCGGCTGGGGGGCGGGGCTGGGTGGGCCCCACTGT
>NW_017728932.1:8380866-8390296 GCF_001723895.1 Crocodylus porosus | reverse complement strand
CCTCTGGGTCCTACTGCCCTCGGTTCCTGTCATTTTTGACAGGAACCAAGGGCAGATAAACATAAACATTTTCTAAATTTTTTTTTAGGGGCCCCGTGCTAGGGGATAGGTATTCATCACATCCTTTGTAGCTTCTTGGTTACCTTTTGATCTCTTCTTCATAAATCTTTGCCCAGAAAGTTACAATAGTACTGGCCTGGGTAAACATACACAATACTAACTTACAGTGTGTCAAAGCCAGAGGCCAAAACCAATTTTTACGAGTTCCAAATCAAGACACTTACTTGCACAAACTTGGCAACTGACACTAAGATCAGAGTAGAAAAAGAAAGTGCTCAGTTTACACTAAATCAATATAGTGCAGTGGTCTTATGACTGTAATTGAGTTAGCTCAGATTTTCCTGTCTGCAAGATTATTCCCCTACAAAACAGGGCTGCAAAACTAAACCATGAGTCATGCTGAGGAAGCCGGCAGCTTTCATTTCTCCAGCCTCATCGGGAGACTGAACAAATATACCCAGATAACCACACAATTAAGAGGCTAACAAGGAAGTGAGGAACCACTGTGTATTTTGTAAATACCCAAAACTTGGTATCCCAGAAGTAAATGAACAAGGATGGAAGAACAGCAGCATCCAGGATAGCAGGCACAGCCCTCAGTTATATTCCATAATAGGGTACTGGTCCCTTTCACAGTGATGTTGAAGAAAGACACACTGGCCTACGCAATCCCACAAGTACCATAGTTCCATCTTCTAACTAAGCCTTCGAAGGCAGGTCGCCTTTCCATGGACAGCTAAAGAAGTGACACATCAACAACTTTGTCACATCAAAAATACTAAGGAACTCAGATCAGCAGAGACTCCCTATGCCTGACAAAGGGTGGCTGCGCCCAAAAGCTTGCTAAGAACTTTTTTCCAACTACTCAGTTGGTCTAATAAAAGATATCACATCTACCCAAAAAACCTTGCTGGCCAAAAAACTACCCAGACACCAATCAGTGACATGAAAAAAAAAATAGATTAGTTTCACTCCCATGGATGAATGTAAACTGCCTCAGAATGATTAACCAATGTGTTTTTATATAAAAATGTGACTCCTTCCTAAAACAAATTCTACATTCTAGTTATGAAAACAAACTATTTAATCAACTGGCAACAAGGAAAAAAGAAACAGCAGCTCCTAAAATCAAAACACAAATCATCATTGCCACAACAATAAGCTCGGCTATTTTTAAAGTACCCAAACCCAGGTTAAGTCAATGCTCTGGTTTTTGGCAAGTGGTTCCAACGTGAATGTTAAAAAGTCTGTACAGACTGAACATGAATAGGTTGTTCAACATTTGCACAGTTAACACAGGTTCATGCAAGTAGGATTAGAAAGTGCTAGATAAGGATTTAAATTCAGATAAAGATTTCCTTTTCCATTGTGCTACAGTACACTAAGTTAGCCAACAGGAGCTCAAGAGAAGTTCTCATGCAAGAGATGCAACTTACAGATGAGCAACACCTGTGCAGTTATTCCCATGCTATCCAAGTCGAGAGCTTCTCAAGCAGAATTTGAATATTACGGCAGAACTAAAAGGGCAGCCGAGCTTTTTGTGCCACAGCCTTGTAAATTTTTAATAAATACAAGTAATGTACAATAAGTTATTCTGCTGTGCTGAGGAGTTATCATTTGTGTTATTCTTTTATCTAGGTCTTGAAGGAAAAAAAAATTGCTTCAAAACAACAAACATTTAAATGCCCATAACCTAGGGGAACTCGTTCCCATCTGTGACGAATACTTGGCTTCCTAAGCAAATTATGCACAAAATGGATCTAAACCAGAATCTTCAAATATCGTTTCATAAAAAGCGCCAATACAGCAATGTCCTCTAAAAACAATAGCCCAAATGCTAGAGACAAATTGATCAGGAGTTCAAGAGAAAGAATGAGAATTTTTACATAACCTGGCTCATGCATCCATTCTACAATGCAGGAAGTATTGCATGGTTTCAAAAACTTTGGCTTCCAGCTTTTTTTCACCACTGTAGTTAAATATGAAAATACAAACTTGCAAGTACTAATGATTAGAGACCTACCTAAAAACTCAATTTTGCAGATTTCACGGAAACCGCAAAAAAAATATTGTTGTCTGCGACTGCCAGGAAATCCAGCACTGGCTGCAATTTCCCACAAAAATCAGCCAACTGCTCCCCCCAAAAATAGTAGCAATGTAGACTGAATGAAGACGCCCTCTGACAATCAGTGGTGGGGGGCAAGGCAAAAAGCAGTAGTGATGAGTGAAGGCACCTTCCACCAACCAGTGGCGAGAAGCAGAGCCGTCAGAGCAGAGCCTCTTTGCCAATCAGCAGCGAGGGGTGGGGCCACCATGAAATTCCCATGAAATTGCCTTTGCGCACCACGAGCTGGCCACAAAAAAATCCTTGGTCTCACCACGACTTAGGAAGGTTCCCAATAATGATTAAGGTACTGCAGTTTATGTAGACACTATTGCTCTGAGCAGTTACCTTTCTAAGTTAAGAAACCAATCCAAATCTCATTTAGTCCCTTCCCTAAAGATTTTGTTTTAACATAGTATATTATAGACTTTAAACAAGCTCATAATAATGCCCATATTTTTTAATTTCCTCATACTAATTATCCCACATTTCCTCCAACCTCTACTGAAAAAACAGCAGAGAAAATGCCAGACTCCTAGAAAGGGAAAGTTGCCTGAACAGTGCTCTACCTGAACAAGAGGCGACAATGAGAACACCATACACTGACTGTTGTGTGGAATTCAGACAAGAATATATCCGAATTTCACATATGGGTTGGCAATATCTGAAGAATCAGAGGCACGCTATGTATTTAGAAGCAGAAGAGAGATCAAAACGTTAAGGGTGCCAAATGTTAAAAAAATAATTTTTAGGTAGGCAAAAACTATACTACAGTCTCCAAGTTACATGTTATAATTTCACTGTATATGGTGCTAAACGGGATAAAACTTTAGTCTTGTTCCTCAGAGTGCACATTATGCTGCTTTAATGGATATTTCATCATATGTCAGCCTTTATATGTGCTGGAAATAACATAGATGACATTTTGATTTAAACAGTGTTGTCTTTTCAAAATAAGGTTATTTAAACTGTACAATTTAGAAAATAAGTTATGGAGATGTAGCAGTTACATTACATAATTTTAATGTAGCTGCTTGGACTGCTACTCACCAGCAAAAACCATTATTTTGAACAGCATGCTGAAGCTGTAATAATTTAGTATGTAATAAGAACATGCATCTCCTCCTGTGTTATCTTTTTGCCTCTGCTCCAAAGTGCTGGAGAGTAAGCATGATAAAGATCAACAATGTACAGTTCATCTAGAAGTCAATCCAACTAACATGCAAACGTTACTAAAGACACCATCTAATTACTAATAAGCCAAGAAACGCCGTTCATTAAAGTTTAAGAACTACATCCCCAATTTAGTCTGAGGGAACCATGATACTTAAAAGCTGTTCTTTCAAGGTTTCTGTTGCATTTAAATTATATTCAAAATGGATGCATTACAGCTCTGGAAGTCGATACTAAGCCAAAGCCATAGGAATGAATTCTGTCCCAGAGACTCGAATGGGAAAACCTCCAACCTCAGCCGCAGGAATGTAAAAGATTCCACTTGGCCCATCTAACCCTCAAGTACATAATGTGGGGAACTATGGGGACAGGCTGAGGAAAAGGAATTTAGGATGATGTAGGACAGTGACAGTATTTTGCAAATTTCTATAAAAAGAATACTCTTCAAGTCCATTATACTAGGAAGAGTGCCACACCATCAAGATTATACCACTGTGAATTTTCTTAAGTGACTTTCACAGAATTCAGGAGTGGAAAAAATACATAAGCAACAGCATATAAAGTAGGAAAAACTGGGCAAAGTTGCTATTGAAGCCTAATGAGTTTAGAAAAATTTGGAAGCCTAACAAATTTAAAAGAAAAATCATTTTTAAAATAGCAGTATTGCCAACTCGCATGATTTTGGGCATTGGTCTTAAAAGTCTAAACTTCAGGAATGTGAAAAATTTAGCTCTTTCATATCTATATATTAAGCTAACATTAAGAACAATGCCAAAAATCATGAGAGTTGGCAATACTGAAATAGTCAGGCTGATAATTTTGCTAGAGATCAAACCTGGCTGCACTCAAACTCTTCTAAAATGCGTCAGCCTCACAGCCAACACTGCACTAAATGTATGACTTTTAAGCTGCTCCCAAGAGCTTGGCTACAATTTTCACACTCTGTTAACTCAGATATATCCTAAGGAAAATCTGAAAATGGATGAAAGTGTATGGGTTTGGAAGAAGTACAGTGCATGATTTATATGTTAAAAAACACAGTGCATAAAAGATGCATGACAACCTGAATTTTTCATCAGTTTGCTGCAGCTTAAAGAAGTCAGGTGAACCTTGATCCTTTCCTTGATCCCAGAAAAGCAACACCACTTCCATTAGTCTGTCTCCAAGGTATGTCAAAGTACAGTCACTCTCATGATACATTCTTGATTTTTTTCATATTTTTGCATTCAAGTACTCAGTATCTGAATTTATGGTATGAGTTGGGGGAAATTTCTTCAGGACCCAATCTGGGTATCTGTTTAAACTGTGAAACAGCAGAGTTGCTAGGGCTCAATTTCTTCCCCTTCCTATCATATGTCCAGCCAGAATCTGATGCAACAGACTAAGGTATAATTTTTCTTTTCTTTTTTGAAATAAAAAGGGCCACTAGCAATTAGTCAGAAGGCACCTGCAAAGCTTCATTTCATTCTTACCCTCTTGTTTCTTTTTTACCTTCCATGATTAGCACTGCAACTTCAGGGAGAAATCTAAAGTAGTAACTGGAATATGCAATATTGTGTTCACAAATTCATTCAGTGCCGACTGTGCGCCAAAGAAAATGTATGGTAATACGTTACAGATGTGAAAGGAAATGGCATAGCCAGTCATAATATAAAGATCAGCCCATTTTGATTGGTCATATCTCAAAGTCTACTAGTCATGAGAAGTCTTCTGGCTTTTGTAATAGTCTTTTAAACTGTTAACAGGTGTCTCTATGCAAGTTTGCCATCGTGAGAGAAAGATACTCCTAAAACACAATAAAGGTATCCTAATACATATGTGGGCTGTCAGAAAATAAGTCATTCATAGGTGGACTTTAGTAAAAAGAGGTTCCTTGCACACGTGAAGAAGTAGAGTTTGTCGTCTTTTACTTTTAGGAAAAAAAACACTGGTGTTTTCCCTGAAAAGCTCACCAATTTCAGTTTTGACGAGCAGATCATTATAGTAAAATGAGCACAAGAAAGATTTGCTTACAAGAAATACTATGAGCAAACAGTATGCAGACATGCTTATAGATGGATAGAAAACTGGCTGGAGCATTGGGCTCAGAGGGTAATCCTCAATGACTCGATGTCTAGTGGGCACCTGGCATCAAGTGGAGTGCCTCTAGGGGTCGGTCCTGGGGCTGTTTTATCCAATGTCTTCATCAACGACCTGGAAGATGGCACAGAGTGCACCTTCAGCAAATCTGCAGATGAGACCAAGCTGGGGTGGGTGGAGGAGTAGAAGATACACTGGAGGGTAGGGCTAAGATTCAGAGTAACCTAGACAAATTGGAGGACTGGGCCAAAAGGAATTTCATGAGGTTCAACAAAGACAAGTGCAAAGTCCTGCACTTAGGACAGACCAGTCCCATGCACCGGTACAGGCTGGGGGCTGAGTGGCTGGGCAGCAGCTCTGCAGAAGAGGACCTGGGGGTTACAGTGGATGATAAGCTGAATACGAGCCAACAGTGTGCCCTTGATGCAAAGAAGGCTAACAGCATACTGGGCTGCATTGGTAGGTGTGCTGTCAGCCAGTCAAAGGAAGTAATTATTCCTCTCTATTCACCACTGGTGAGGTCAGATCTGGGAGTACTGTGTTCAGTTTTGGGCCCCCCACCACAGAAAGGATGTGGACATATTGGAGAGGGTTCAGTAGAGGGCAACAAAAATGGGGCTGGGGGACTCGACTTATAAGGAAAGACTACAGGAATTGGGCATATTTATTCTAGAGAAAAGAGAAGACTGAGGGGAGATTGAATAGCAGCCTTCAGCTACCTGAAGGGGGTTCGAACGAAGATGGAGCTGTTGTCAGTGGTGGCAGATGAGAACAAGGAGCAATGGGCTCAAGTTGCAGTAAGGGAAGTATAGGTTAGATATTAGGAGGAATTTTCTTACTAGGAGGATAGTAAAACACTGGAGCAGGTTACCCAGAGAGGTGGTGGAATCTCCACCCTTAGAAGTTTTTAAGACCTGGGTAAACAAAGCTTTGGCTGGGATAATTTAGTTGGAGATGGTCCTGCCCTGAGCAGGAGGTTGGACCAGATGCAACCTCCTGAGGTCCCTTCCAACCCTAATTTTCTATGATGCTATGACAGAACTAGCATCGAAAAGTCAACCACCCCACTAATGCATCTAGAGACAATGTTTGTGTGCAAATAAACATTACTATACGGAAGCATGGAAACTCCAATCTATATTGCAGATATTTTCTACCTTCCAAATCCAGGGCTGTGAATCTAAATGGATGTGAATAAAGGACAATAGCGACAGTCCTACCATGAAATTGAGGTTTTTAGCAATATTCTACTACTATAGCACAGAGATGACTGTTCAAGTTCTGCTAGGCTTGGCTCTACCTATGCAGGTATTATCACAGAGGTAGCTGCCTTCATATTCTGTAACACTGGACAATACTGGAAAATGGAACATGAGTATATTCCAAGTCTTCACATGGAAATCTCAGTTATCCTGCAAAATAAAACTATCACTACTGCTGGAAGCTGAGATGCCCACAAGTCTTAAACGGAAAAAAAGGAGTGTTGGAGAGCATCCTGGTTCAGCTCTACTGCCCTGTAAAAGGAAAATCCTCCTAGAGAGTTAACGAATGCCTTAAAATTTTCCTTGAATTACTTCCAAACACAGGAAAAAAATACCTGTCTTCATGTATTTGGTTTTAGTAGCAATCTTGTACACACCCTGTCAGAAGCGTCTCTGCTCACAAAATGGAAGCAAACGGGTAGTATTTAGATTCCTTCAAAAATTAGGACCAATGTCTGTTTGGCAGTATCTTTTACTGTACCAATAAAATATTGTACGTAACTGGAGAGATGTCAGACCAGCAGCAGATACAGTCTAAACTAAATACCAGGTAGAACAATAAATCCTTTAACATCTCCCCTAATGATATAGTTGATCCAATAAAAAGAGATCGCCATACCATCCTTACTTCTTACAGATTCTCTGGCCCAACACAGCTACAACAGCACTGCAACCCTATTAAAAAGTGAACCTCCCTGAATGCGTTTAATTTTTTTTACCCATTCTATTAAGTTCTCAAGATTTTTCTTCGATATGAGCACTCCCACACTTGACGGAGCTAACAGTAATAATTTTGGAGTTAACAATAATATTGTTTAGCCTATAAATAAACACTTCAACGTTGAATGCCTAAGTTCTGCATTGTTTCGTTTTAATTGTGCTTCACATTGGCTTCATCAACTTTTTAAAAACATATCATGTTGACTACTTTGTTTTCAAAGACAGTCTTTTGAAGCACTATTTACCTGCATTCTGATGCATTTTCAATACATTGCTTAATTCTGTCCTCATAATTTTAGATTCACAATTTGTTATGTAGCTTAAATTAGAATGTATTATACTCCAGGGACTTAATACCACCTGATTCCCTGGAGTACAATAATAAACTTAAAATGTTTAGGTTTGTTTATGTCTTTAATATCAAGATTAATTTTAAGTCAAACTAGTGTGTCATCCTTTTATTGACTCCAATGGAGGCCTCAGACCTTGCCCTTAGGACCTAGCAAGATGGAACAATAACCTGAGAGCAGATGGGTTTATATCCCAAAGCATTCCAAAGGATTGTGAAATCTGGAAATCAGCATTGCCCTCCAGTAATCTTGTGTTTTTACAAGTGGAATCAATACAGTCGAGTCTCAGAGGCCTAGCTTAACTGGCCTTTATTATGGACAAGATTCTTCAACTTCTGTTGTCCATTTTGAATTTTAAAAGCCTGTAACCACAAGTATACTTCAACACCATCCTTTTGAAAAATAAAAAGGGGGAGCAATGGAAAAACAAAAGAAAACAGCTGCTTGTCAGATTAAGTTGCAGAAATCGTTTAAGATTAAGCCATTTGGAAGGAGACTAAATTCATAAAATGTTGATCATGCATTGCTTAAGCTTGAAAGTAACCTGAGAAGGTCTTCATTTGAATGGCAAGAGCTTTGTGCATCTTCAGGGTAAGGTCAGTGGCAATCTGTCCCAGCTGGTAAACAGCAACAATGGAAGCAGATTTGTTAAAACAGGTTGCAGGTGAATAGAGTGGATTCAGTTATAAGCAATGCTGTACTAGATGGGGACAATTCATACTTGTAGGAGTCTGGGAAGTGAAGAGCAGCTGATGAACACCAAATCTTTGATAATAACCCTCTTCTCAGAGAGATTATTATTTGGCTTTTAGCACATTCTAGTTTGCGAGGAAGCAGGTGCTATAGCTATTTATGATGGCCAACACTGCAAAACACAGCACATCCAAAGTGAAAATGAAAGAAGATTTTGTAATTATTTTTATAAAAACCTTAAAAGCAATTTTATTTATTTATTTTTACAGAAAAATAAGTTTTCTTTCCAGAAGAAAATTTTCTGCAAAGCAGATTTAACATAAATTATCACAAATGACAAATGGAACAATAACTCAACTGAGTGCATAATGACAGAGCAAAGCTGTGAAAGCAGACTACCTGTGGACATCCTCTGGGGTGGAAGCTTCAAATGATGGGCAGCAAAGAGCACAGAATATTAATATATTCTGTATTTGTAAGGTCTACTAAAATGATAAATACAAAAGTTTCATTTTTTTCTAACACTGTACAGTAAAATAAAGCAACAAAAACAGATCCGTTAAAGGCTTCCTCTAAATTTAAAAAACTTGCAAGCAGCAATAATTAGTCTCTTGAGAACAAATCAGGAAGCTGATGAGTACCTACAACTCTCACTGACTACAGAAACAGTTACTCCTCAACATCTTTAAATTATTAAGCCCTTGAGAAGTAAATATTTAAGTAAACCCTTGGGTGACCTCAGATACATGTTCTCAGACATTAAACTGGGACTTGGTAGGGGTTTCATAGTTTCATAGTTTTTAGGGTCAGAAGGGACCTGAACAGATCATCTAGTCCGACCCCCGGCCATGGCAGGAAAGAGTACTAGGGTCAAACGACCCCAGCAAGGTGTTCCTCTAACCTCCTCTTAAAGACCCCCAGGGTAGGAGCCAGCACCACTTCTCTTGGAAGTTGGTTCCAGATCCTAGCCGCCCTGACAGTGAAGTAGC
>NW_017728932.1:8352509-8380766 GCF_001723895.1 Crocodylus porosus | reverse complement strand
GAATGCTGTCGCCCAGGTGGTCGAGCACCCGCAGCCCCCTCACCAGGTCATCACCCGTGGCCAGCACTAGGTCCAACAAGGCGTCTCCCCTGGTGGGGCTGTGCACCTCCTGGGTTAGATGGAGGTCCTGTACTCTGGCCAAGAACCTACGTGAGCGTTCAGACCTGGCTGACTGTTCTTCCCAGCAGATGTCTGGGAAGTTCAGGTCCCCCATGACTACCACAAGGTAGTTACAAGGGTTAAATGAATATCATGACTACCACAAGGGTTACAAGGGTTAAATGAATACCAGCTGATCAACTGTGGTGCTTTTGGGGACGGAGCTTTTATCAAAATGTTTGGCTTCAAAAGCCTTAAAAACCCCCAACCCAAACCAAACCCAACCCAAGAGGCCTTCCTATTTATTACACATAGAAACGCTAATAATGGAAGCAGGCTCAAGATAAAGGATACAGAGAATAACCGTAGCGGCCCCACCACATTGAAGCAAAAGCTAAAGATCTATTTTAAACAGCTGTTCCACCTCTGAAACCTCACCAAATAACGCTCAACTGGCAGTCAGAATTGGTTGGAAACTTTCCAATTAAGTGATTTTATGCTTAAAAAGAAAAAAAAAAAAAAACTCCTTTCACTGAAAGAAAAAGCACTTTGCAGAAATGCGTCAGATCTCTCCCACCTACCCTTCCAAAGGCTCTAAGCCTGCTAAGGAGGTTTCAAAATGTGTTTAGTTTCCTGCCACCACAGTCTGGCTTGCCAACCAGGCATAGTGCCTGTGGGCCAGAAAACCCAGAGCCTCCGGACTTCTGGATGAGTTGGCTCCCAGCACCTGGGAAGCCAGCTGACCTCAGAATCAAGTAGCATGAGGAGCCAAATGCTCTAGAAGTCCAGAGGCCTTGGATCCCCCTAGTCTTGAGACAAATCAGCATGGCAAGGCAGGTGAGGGGCAGGGGATGCCAAACCCCGAAAAGCCAGTTTCAATATTAACACTGAGAGGAGAAGAGCTGTAACAAAGCAAAAATAATTTATCAGTTCCAGCCAGCAGTTGCCAGATCCCAAGAAGCATCTTACTGGAGAAACACCATGATTCAATGGTTTGTGAAAAGAATTCTGAAAAAGTTTTGGTTTTGAGTTTTGGGGCTTTATGTCCCAGTTTGGACAAAAACCAGAAATTCCAAAAAGTATCATGGAACAGAAGTCTGGTTTTCAAGCCAGCTACACTAGCATACATTAACACAGTTTAGGAATGATTTAATTGAAGAATGGAATATCCAGACTGAATCCAAAGATAAACAACGCCAAACATGATACATACTTTGTTACTATATTTACTATTTGAAGTAGACATCATACTTGAACCTTTGCATGATTTTTAATCACGAGAGACATACACATTTATTTTGAAGTAAACTTAACTAAGCCTCACCTGACCTTTAGGATTTTAATTATGAAACTCACCGTAATAAGCTGAGTACACATTCTGCACTCTCTTACAAATGCTACTCTAAGGTTTAAATGGATTTACGCAAGAGAGTAATTATTTCAAATACAAAAGGCAATCCATTATTAAAGCCGATGACATTGGCCTAAACTTGTGCAATTACAAGCTGACTGGCATTCCATGGAATAAAACTTCAGAAAAGGCATTTTGCTGATGTAACTAATGTATTCCTGAAGCAGAGAGTCAAGCTCGAGTTGCAATATTATGATCCAATTGGGCAAAGTCATTTCTGAATCAGTGGTTTTCAGGACATAATGATGCTGACAAAAGGGGGTTTTAATCTCACTAGACAAATACTGAAAAGCAGAATTTAAGTATATTGCGTAGGTGGCAGGGAAGTTAATTTGTTCTTTTGCACTGAGCTTATGACAAATATACACTTCAAGTGACTATGAAATACAGGTATCAAACCACTGACTCCTCTTTTGAAAGTGAATATGATTTACTCAGCCTGGAAACAGTATGAAATGTGCATTTGATATAAATTATTCAAAAGATGGCTAAAATCTCACTCATTTAAGATGTACAGGCCCCCATTGGTGCATATTGCTGAAGGGATCAGAAACAGGGTTTTTAGTATCAGAAGGCTACTGGAAGTAATCAAAGTAACAGCACTGAATCAAAATTGGATGACCAGATAAAACAACAGAATTCACTGATGCAAGAAAGCCACCCTCAAAGAAAATAAGCATTTGTGATGAGAACAAAAGCAGATTCAACTGTTTTTATTCCAAACAAAATATAATGATTTTAAGTGGGGATCGTTGGGGATAAATAGTCTTATTTTTTTCCAAATACTTACATTCCAAAAACAAAATAAGACCAATTAAAATCCCAGTGTTTAGGTTACTCTGCATCAGACTCTTATTGCATCTTTTGTTTATTCTTCAAAGGGCAGCAAAGAATAAGAAAAAAAAAGTCTGGCATTTCAGTCATCCCAGGCCTTTTCCCAAAAAGTTGCTTTTCAAACCCTCCAAGTGTTTTGACTAGGAATTTCTGTGTCACTCAATTCTTGACAGCCCAGAAGCAGAAAACTGAGCTCAAAACCCAAATTCAGCCAAAGTGTGATGATTCAGTAGAAGCTTAAAAAAAACCCAGATCTTGAAATAACTGCTAAGAGCCACTTACAGCATATAATAATGTCACAATCAATCTCTGCTTCACAGATTTTCCCTCCCTCCTTAAGTATTTAAGAGTACTACATCCCAACTGTGTAAAAATAAATGTCCTTTCTACCTAGGAGAACTTGTACAATCTCCACTCTTTCCTATGCCTGATGAAGGGTGAGTGTGCCTGAAAGTTTGCAGATAAATACAACGTTTGCAAATATCTAGTTGGTCTAATAAAACAAATCACCTCTTCCATGAATTTTGATTCCTTTTGTCCTTTCCTTAAATTCCAAACTCTAATACAACTTGGACATGTAGTATACTTAATCATATTGATGAGAGAATTACTATCATGCATGCTTGGGCCAAAATAAATTGAAGTCAGAGTACATACAAGTATTTATGTGAATTCACACTCAACAACAAAATTAGTTTTGTGCATATTTTTGTGCTTTACGGAACATTATGAAAATACTAAGTTTAATTTATGATTAGCTACTGTAAAACTTTGAAGGTGGTTTATCTCAGATGGATAATGAAACCGTTACCATATAATGCATACATACCTCAAAAATAGCTCACTATCAAACAGAGAGCAAACCTGGCCGTGACGGTAATTCTAAAAGTAGGTTAAAAAAAAAAAAATCTTGAGCATTTTTCCAAAAAAACAAACAAACCCCAAACCATCTGTGCTCAGCTTTACTCTTGTGAATCCATTACAGAAAATGTCTTTCTGGTTTATTTCAGTGAAGACTATCCTAACCCCAATGAAATCAGCAGTGCTGGCAGAACAGAAAATGCTATTAAAGTTCAAGAAACCCTTTGGAGCATTTTCTAGGGATGTGCTACACAGATGGGCCAAAGGGCTCCAGAACCAAACACTGCCTGTGAAGAAGTTTCTGAACCTAAGCCTGGGACTCAAATATTGCTTCACTCTAGCAAGTTACAGAAAAAGCAATCCGATTTCACAAGAAGCACCACAGAGGAAAAAAATAGCATCTGCTTGACTGAATCTAGCTTGACGTCATTCTACCTCTTGATTTTAATGGAAGTGAAAGAACTAGAAACATTCAAGAGCTGGTTTGGGGAGGTTACTGTCCATCACCCTTGCAATAACCGACCAAAAAAGTAGAACTTCATGTTGTGCTCAGACCGACATGGGGGAGAGAGAAGAAAACTCTTTAAAGCAGCAGAGAAGACCTGTGACCAAGGACACGTGCATGGTATGTACTTCTGGGAGAAGGAATGCAAGAGAACAGATTGATCCTCTCCAGAGGAAGGCAGGATCCTAAAGCATTTGAAAAACAACTGTAACAGGATCAATGGAAACCAACTGTCATAACAGGGTGGGAGGCCAGTCCAACTTTCTTCCTCCTCTAGCCAGCAAATCTCAGCTTGGTGTCACAGTATTGTAAAGGCAAGGTTCTTTGGGTAGATGTGATCTCTTTTAATTAGACCAACTGAGTAGTTGGAACAAAGTTCTTTGCAAACTTTTGGGCACAAGTACCCTTCTTCAGGAATAGGGAGACTCTGCTATTGTTCTGCAAAAGCAGGGGAAGAAAGGCAAGAACTAGACTGGGGGACATGGGAAGTCATGTAAATGCTGGGAAGAAATCTTTGAAAACAACATCTAAAAGCTAGCGTGATGAGTGCTAACACATGAAACAAGCCATGGAACTGGAAGTTCCCTGATGTTGCTGACAAGATCTTGCTCAACCACTGAGAACCAGTTGGTTATCTACAATGCCAGTTGTTGAGAGCTGGACAACTGCCTGAAGTACCTTTGTCGGGTATCCAGGTTGTAGCTGTATTGGTCTGGAGGCAAAAGAAATCAGGACTTGCGGTAGAGGTGATATCTTTTATTAGACCAACCAGATTTTTGCAAAAAAAAAATCTTTAATTGCAAGCTTTGGGCACAAGCACCCTTCTTCAGGCATATGAGAAAAGACTGTACCTTTGGGAATGTCTCCCAGAAATTCTAAAAAACTTAAGAGTTAAGAAAGCATCACATTATTCACTATTTTAGACGGAAATTCTACAACACTAAGTTCAAATGCGGTTTTTAGCATATTACGATTTGCACGCATAACTTACCCTTCTAGTGTTTTCAAGAACTTTTTGATCTGGCTTTCCATAGTTTGGTGGATTGGCATAAGGATCATAGCCAAGTTTTGCTAACATAGGTGCAATCACTGGCATATCTTGTAGAACATCTGCGGGTATTTTCCCAACCCATTTTGACAACGCTTCCACATTGACTGGCTTGATTACTTGATCTGTAGATCTTTCAACCCTGCATGAAAATAAATAAATAGTAGTTAGTGATGTCCCGCAAGGAATATTTACTGTTGAACTGGCAGCAATGCCTTCAGTTTGTGATTTTGTTTAATAGCATGTTTATACAAAGCTAATAAGAAATAAAGCACTGCTACATAAATACAAAAAAGGGAGAACATGAGAGTTGGCATGACCTATCAGAATAGACTTGCAGATTTTGTAGCTGATAAAAATTGTGCCTGTGACCTCAGACTGAAAAAGACAAATAAGAGAATAAGCTGGCTTTGCACAGGATGTACTGGGAGTCAGATTAAACATTACAGCAATAAAAACTGCACTTTTCAAGCGTGTGTAAGTCTGACTCAAAGTAAATGAAAATCAGGTTACTTAGTGCTTAGAATCAATTTTGAAAAGTGGGACTTAAATACCCAAGTCACTTAGGCAGTTTTGAAAATGCTCACCCTAAAAAGTGACAGTAGAATAGTGAAATGGGAAACGCATGGTAAAACGGAATGAGAAACTGTTAGTAATTGCTATAACCACAATGCGTTATATTGCGTTACTGGCTAATTGAACGGTACCCAAATGCTTCTCTAATATTAGAGATATTTAATATAATTATTGGTTTTGTTTTACGATGCTACACTATTCTTTCTAGAAGCTACCTCTCCAAATTAAGTTGCTTAACATGGGAACATTAAGACTTCACCTTTTTGCATCAAAAGGAACACGCAAAAAAGCCGCATCCATTCATGCTTGAAATGTTCTTTTGAACTGGAAAAGCACACACCTCTTTAGACACCAGGTTCATCTTTCTCCTAAGAGAATTTATTATCACATATCGACACAGAGAGCCTGAGGGAGTATTTCACATCTGTGCGTCACATAACACAACGGGGGTTTGCTAGCCTGTACCTGCAATTAAATGACTAAAGCTGTAAGAAAACATTGCTGGTCAAGCCATGCAGCCACTACATTTGCTTGCAGCCATTACACTACTTGGTGCCTGATGTACTGCTGTCAAAAATTCTGACTATAAAAACTTTGTTTAAAAATATTTAAGTTATAATCTACTGAAACAACACATAAAACAAACAGTAATCAGATTCCTGCATGATTAAACAAATATGCAACCTGACTAGCACGTACATGAAACAGAAGTCAATGAAGACATTTAAATTAAGATTGAAAAACTGGTAAATCAGATTTACAGATAGCAAGCTTCTCCTGAAAACAACCAGGTACTAGGCAATATTTTCCTCATAGATGAGTTTTGTTTGGGTTTTTTGGCTTTTTCGGCAGGGGGGAGGAGGGGAGAGGGGCAGGGGAAACTGCAGTCAGTTCACTGACTTCTGTCAGGTTACAAGATTGAGTTTAATCTAGATTGTCTCATTAACTTAATAACTGAACAGTTCCTGCATGTTATATTTAGAGTAACAAATAACTATATGCTTGTAATGATGTGAGGAATTTTGCTTAACACTATCTGGATTCCATTTAAGAGGAAATATGCATGTGTGTAGATCAGAGAGCAAACTCCATAGTGATTTTAAATTGTTCGTTGTCCTTTAGCTGTCCTTTACTCTCCGTCTTGGGCTAATACTCCTCCTGGACACAGACAAACCATAGCAAGTTCTAACTTTAGTGGTATTTCTCCAAAATACACAGTCACCCTAAACTATAAACTGGCTCTACCAACGGGGACTGGGATGTCAGGGGAGAGGTCTCCTCAGCAATGAAGTTACATGATGGAAAACTTATGAAATGATAAAAAGCCACGGCGTAAGCAAAAACCTCGTTGACCGCTTTCAGATCGCAGCAAGGCAGTGAGAAATTATGCCGTCTTGTATAGAGAAGGGCCCAGAAAAGTAGCTTAATATAGATAAATTGATCAGGATGCTTTATAAAAACAGCCTGTAAGTAACAAACAGCATTTTGTACTTGTAAAACAAATCCTGCCTGTTCTCATTTTCATTTTTGGCAGCATTAGCTTCAATATAAGGCATTTCCCAGCAATTAACACCTGGCAAGGGGCAACACAGAAGCACACTAGCATCTGCAGCCAGTCATTCATCTTCAGGAATAAAGACACACTAAGTTTGTCCTTAAGCAAATGGAAGTGATTTGAGAGAGCCCAAAACCAGGAAAAGAACCTTGCCTAGACCATCTGAGCAGGCGGTTTTTTCCCCACATGCTAACAAGAAAAGTGTCTTGCGTGTAAAACCTACTCAGAATTCAATAAGCTCTCTCACATGTATGTAAGCATGTACACTGATAGCATGGCAGTTTCAAACTCCACTTCAGAAGTGCAGCAATAATTGACAGTGAAACAGCTGACAATATCAAACCCAGAGCTAGCCACAAGTAGCTTGGCGAAAAAATGTATTAGAAGAGAACTATTCCCGTAGTCATCCTGCTTAGACACTTATTTGCCCACTAAGCCTCAAAAGGATAGCATTTCTTTGCATCCATGGTCCACAGCTGCTTCCAGTTAGGTGGCAAATGCCAGAGATACATTAGCAATACTAGTTATTCCCAGATAGTATGCTATAATGCATTCCTTGAACAGCCACATAGGCAATTATTTTAAAACCACAGAAGGTTTTGAGCTACTCCAAATCCTGCTTCTTTCATGTCCTTTGCAACATTTTCCTCACGTTGTATAAAAACCAGAACCAAGGGAAATTTATTAACTAAAGTGAAATGGCAGTAAGTCTCCAGGAACATCTGCAATAGCAACAAAGGAATGAAAGAGGGGATTAGCAGGCAAACGTAGAAGAGGATGGAAGGGTTTACAACCTCCTCTAAATCAAGTGGGAAAGAAAAAAAGGTGTGGAATATTAAAAAACCAAAAACAAAGAGACAAAACACAAGCGTCCAAAAATCCATAGTCTATAATTTAAGAGAGCAGCAGGAAGTAACCAAGTTAGGAAGAAGATGAGTGAAAGTGAAGGCAGAGGAACTCTCTTTCCCTCACAAGTCAACAAATCAGTAGATGGCCAACATTATTTGGACAAGAGAAACAGCCTACCTGCAAATATAATCCTAAACACAAATTGATGAGTTTCATATTGAAAAGCTCTAAAAGATTTCACGAGACAGACAGTTTGACATATGGCCTATCCCACCAAAAAAAAAAAAAAAAAGTTATTTTGAATACTCCGCCACAAGGTTGCAGATTGTTGTCATAAGCTTTCACTCAGAAAAGCACCCCCCTCAAAAACTGATTTAAGTCAAATTTTTAAATAATGGCAGAGTGGGGATGGGGGAGGGACTGAAGACGTCCATTATCCAGGGGTGTAAAATCTGAACTCTAAAAGGTCCTTTTTAAACAAAGGACACCAACTAGGAGGCTGAGTTCAGAACAAGGTGGCGTGGCTCCAATGTCAGCCTATAGCCTGCTGAGTGGGGGGACTAAAAGGATGAATAAGTGATGATGGCAAGTTATAACAATTGAAAACAAAGCTGAGAAATTTTCAAGGCAAGTCACCCAGCCAATTAAGGGACAACATTACATTTCAGAACCACAAGGCTCCTCAGCTCAGGGAAAAGATCACCAACACCAACAGAATTTAATCAAATTCTTATTTCCTTTGACCAGTCTCCCCTTGCACATAAAAAGCTTACTAGAGAGCATCTCCTTATCACAAACATTGCCATCTGGCTCCTTGCCTACAATTCCACCTCTTATTTTATTAGTTCAGAAGACTGAGTGCAAAGACCCCTTGTTATCTTAAGTACAGAATAGTTAATTACCCTCCAGTAACTGTGAATCTGCAAGGTGCTGTGGTCAGTGTGAATCCCAATGCAGTTCTGCCTGAACCTCATGCATGCAAGATTAGAGTCTTCAAAAAAAGTTTCCATCAAAGCTGTGACATTTCCCTGTTCCCTTTTCATGTTCCTGTGTGCTGGCATAAAGCCTATGTTAGCTGAGGATTCAAAACAGCAAAGATCATGGGATCCACACTGAAAGTGTACTCAAGAACCAGTTACTAGGAAAGGTAAATGTGTCAGCATGGATCCAAGTGTAAATCAGGTCTGCGAGCCAAGGTGCTTCAGCTACAGTAGATGAATAGGGATTGCAGCAATGACGTCCTGAGATTGGCATCTGCTCTAAAGGCCAAATCTAATGCACAGTGTTTGATGGCTAGTGGGTTAACTCCTCAATGCCAGTCTGCAAACTGCAGGAACAAGAACATTATTTAAAAGCACTGAGGAATCCTGCTTGAGTTTTAACAGAAGACAGCAATATTCAGTGGGAAAGTTAAACTCTCCAATGGTTTTAACAGACCAAGATGCACTGTGCTAACCACTAAGTCTTCTCTGTGATGAAATGGCCTTTGAAATAGCCAACTGCAGCTGGAAATAAAAAACAGAGATAGCCAGTTTAATCTTGCCTGTCGCAAGCCTGGTCACTAGTTGCTGTGGTGGGATCCTAACACTGGGCCCCTGTGCTTTTAAAATTTCTTGCCCAAAGTAGGATCCACCACTATCTTTCTCTGGCGCATTTCCTGGGCAGAGACTGTCTGACTCCCCTTGACTGATGTGGTACTTCAAGATCCAACTACCCTAGGTCCCCAGGACCATTTCTGACCATCTCCACCCTATCTGACAAAGGACAACTCAGCAGTTAAGCACACCCTTTTCCAGAGCTCAAACCTTCTGAGCACTCATTTCCCTCTCTTCTACAATACACAATAGTTGAAGTGCACTGATTTTGCCAAAAAAAAACAAACAAACCGTATTTCTAAATACAACCATCATTCTACCTTAGATGGCCCAAAAGATACAGAGATCTGGGCAAAGCACCTACACATTGCTCCCTTCTAGTTTCCTCACCATGCCTTAGCAGCAAGTCACTGGGGCACAGTCAGAGTCTAAGGAATCTTCCTTCCTACTTCCTTCCTGCATGTGGCATCTCTTCCATAGCACACCTGTGTCCTCCAGTGTCTGGCTACTTTATTCTAATAGACAGTTTCCTCAAATATGCCCCTTCACGTTCTTCTGTCAAGTGTCAAGGTCCACCATTACTAGGGTGACCACACATCCTGGGCAACCCAGGACAGTCCCAGCTTCTGTAGTCTGATCCCAGCTGGTTGGTCAAAAGTCCTGGGCCAGAGTCCAGTGGGAAGGCAGAGTGGCATGGTGTGCCAGGCCTTCGGTTGGACAGGCACCACTGCTGCTGTGCTGGAGCAAGGACATGCCATGTGCAGTGGGGTGGCCCACATTGCTCCCGCACAGCAGCAGTGGTGCCTGCCCAATCGCCTGCCTGGTGCAGTGTGCCACTCCATGTCCCCGCTGGACTCCAGCCTGGACTTTTGACCAACCAGTCAGGACCAGACTATGGAAGCTGGGGCGTATGTCGTACCCTAGCCACGACTTCTAGGTGGTTATAGTTTTAAAGGGCCATAGCAAGAGTTCATTCTCCAGGTTCCATCCCAAAGATTTTTTTACTTCTTTAGTTCTGATGCCATTGCAGGCTACTGAAGCAAACTGGTTTTACCCAAAATAAATTGCACTGTTTTCCTCTGGGCCACACTTATTCACTTGATTGTAACCATTTTAATTAACGTCACATTTAAAAAGTGAATTGCCAGGTTCTATTTCCTGACTCCTTAGCAGGATTATGAGCAAAAATTCAGTGAAGATGATTAAACAAGAGTTCATAAGATCAAACAGAAATTAAATTGCATGTGCATCCTAAGTAGGAGATAGTCTTAAGTGTCTGATCTGAAAGTAAGCCTTGGGCAGAAGATGACAGAAAAATTAATACAATTTCATAAAAAACTGAAATCACCTTGGAGAAGATCTCAAGGTCAATTTCAGCACCACCTGAAACCCTGTGAAATGTCACATATGAAGGGCTGGCCGCAAGAACTTGAAGCTTCTTTGGTCTTCAAAATGAAGCAAGTTGGAACTAGGAAGACTGCATCATAATGACATGAAATACACCAAGGGAAACATGGAGCTTTTGGAGGTTCAAGCAGGAAAACATTTGACCAATTTCTGAGGCACTTGGATGCCTCCATGCAAGACTGAACCAAGGGTTTCAAATGCACCAAATAGTCAAGAATCTAGCCTCCAAGTAGTCCAGGCTGTTGTAAGCCACTGTAAAGGGACCCGTGCCAAGCAGCCACACTGGAACACAGGCAACTGGAGGGGGGGCTGGGGGCACATCCCCACCACCACCGGCATCTGCGGCAGTGTGCCAGCTCTGTCCCCACCACCGATGCTGCTGGCGGCTTCTGTGGGTGTCCCCCACCAAACTCAGGAAGCACCAGTCACCCATGCACCGGGGGTAAGGCCCAGATGCTGCACATTCAGCGGGTGTTTACTGTTCCGTGTCTTGCCCACTGTGACTTGGTGCTACTGGAAAAAAAAACTGTCAGGTAATCTGGGGTTCACTGAGATGTGGACTCTGATGCCTGCAAGTTTTCTGTGGGGCTCTGCCCTCCTACACCCCACCCCTTTCCACTTGGGTGTCATCAGTGATTGGCGTGGGCACCTGGTCTCATTAGGCATCTGGCTTGTGTGTTAGGCAAGTGGGTCCATAATAGAGAGAAGCAAATACACAACTATAACTCAAATAATGTCGTTTATGCCCGCTTCAGGACTCTTTGACCCAGCAGTGTACCTCGGTTGTTTCGTCTGAGGTGATCAGCTCTTCTGGGGTTTATCCCCTTCCATGAGCCAAGTCCAAGTGGGCTGCTCTGTTCTGGGATGGGCCCTTTGAATAATCAGGGGCCACAGGTACCACAAACCTCTGTGAGGCTTCTAGGCGTACCTGACCTCTGTGGCTGAGGGTTGGTCAGTGTTCCCAGCGTAGGGTCAATGGCTTGCTGGTCCTCGATCCAGATCCTGGGTTCTGGTGGGGAGATGTAGTGTAAGCCAGTGCCTGTACCAGTGTTCCCCACTCCTCTGGGGCTGGCACCCTTTTGTACTGGAAGCTCTGGGTTGGCCCAGGCCAGCTTGGATCCCTGCCTGCCCCCCTGTGCCTTGTGCTTGCTGACAGGCATTAAGAGCCCCAGAGGGGCTTGTTAGCATTTGCACCTGTGGCTCTCAGGCCCTAGGTGGCAGAGTCTGTTTTTGCCACCTGCCCGCTTTGCTGGCTGCGCTCTGTGCTTGCACACAGCCGCGGCTCCAACTCTTGCTCCAGCCTGGGAAAGGGGCCGGCTGTGAGCCTACTCCCTGATGGCCACTTCTTTCACCCTGTGGACAGGGAAGCGGCAGAGCACCCCACCATTTTGCAGGCTCACTGCTTTCCCGCCAGACCAGCTGTAAGCCTGCCGCCTGCGGAGCACACTGGTGGTTGCTGCCCTGGTAAGTATGGGGCTTGGTTGGGTCCCTGCTAGAACCACCCATAGAAAACTTTCTCCATTTAGATAGAAAAGGTTTTTTTGGGGTACCTGTCTTCTGTTTTGCAGAAGAATCTCCTAGCCTTGCCTACAGCAGTCCCTGTCCATGGTACTTACACACAAACATCCATGCTATCAGATCAAGGGACTACAGATGGGATGAATTACTAGTGTTGTGAAGACAGATCCAATTGGAGCAGAAGCTTGCTCTCTTCAACCACTAGTGAAATCGGAGAACGGCCATGGCCAGGTGGAAGGCCGAGCCACACGCTCATGTTCCAGGTAGAATTCTGCAATCAGAGAGATGATTCCCCCCAAATTCTAACGCTGAAGAAAGTCTGGGTTTTGGGGGGTAATTTAAGTAGATCTGTTGGCTTGAACTAAGTTGAAAAAAGTGCTACTTAATAGTCAGCCTAAAACGATACATGTTTTACATCTTGCTTACAATTTTCTTAAGGAATGGCCATTTCTGTCCATTACTCTTCATAACACTTTCTTCAGTGCTGATGAATTTTCTTCAGCATAATTTCAGATAAATGCCACCTTTATGTGCACAACTCACAGACTTCTGTATAGCAGACCTGGAGTTTATCCCCCATGACCCTCTCAGAAAAGGAGCAACAATCATTAAAAATAGAAAAAAAGAAAAAGAAAAAAAAAAAACGCTCTTTAAAACCACAGCCCATTTTGAATTGATATCTTAGTTTTCCCATGAACATTACATGCTTTTGAAGGGGTAAGGCTAATACGTGGAAAAGAACTGACAACAAAGAATTCAGTGATGAGATTCATAGATGCTAGGGTCGGAAAAGACCTCAACAGATCATCGAGTTCAACCCCCTGCCTAGGCAGGAAAGAGTGCTGGGGTCAGATGACCCCAGCCAGATGCCTATCCAGCCTTCTCTTAACGTCCCCCAAGCCCATCCCAAATTTTGGCCACTCTTACCATGAAGAAGTTTTTCCTGATATCTAGCCTACATCTGCTCTCTGTCACTTTATGACCATTGTTCCTTGCTACCCCAAGAGGTGCCCTTGTGAGCAGAGCATCTCCAATCCATTGCTGCATCCCCCTGATGAATTTGTAGGCAGGCACAAGATCACCTCTCTTGCAGAGGCTGAAGAAGTCCAGGTCCCTCAGTTTCTCCACATAAGGCTAGTCGTTTAACCCCCTAACCATGTGAGTGGCCCTCCTCTGGACCCTCTAGAGTCTATCAACATCCTTCTTGAAGCCCGGTGCCCAAAACTGGACACAGTAGTCCAAGTATGGTCTGACCAATGCTGCATAGAGGGGAAGCATCACCTCCTTGGATCTATCTGTCATGCATCTGCTGATGCATGAGAAAGTGTGGTTAGCTTTGCTGATGATTTCGTCACATTGACGACTCACGTTCATCTTGGAGTCCACTATGACTCCGCGATTCCTTTCCGCTTCTGTGCTGCTGAGAAGGTCACTTCCCAGTCAGTAGGTATGCTGGCTATTTTTGCACCCCAGGTGCAGCACTCTGCACTTGTTGAGTGCAGAGATGGAAAGAGTCAAAGCTAGAAACTCCATAAAAAAAATTCCTATACTGGTTTCATTTAAAAGATGGTTAAAGATTAAGGGCATCTCTACACATGATGGACCTCTGCTCTGACATGTGCTAATCGGCACACATCAGAGCAGGCTTGATTCATCTATTAACTAATGTTAATTAATTAAATCTATAAATTGCACTTTATAGATAGAATTAAATAATTGAAGTAAAATAATTAATTGATGCCAATAAGCATGCTCCAGCAGCCTCCATGTCGTGTATTCAGTGTCTCCGCATTTCAAATTGGCAGCGGGGACACTTTGACTAAAGATTGTTAAATGAGCTCCCTCAGCTGCTCCGATTAAAGTGCCCCATCCTTCACCCTGGAGCATGTATATAGACGCCCTGTGAGACTAATAAAAAGGTAACATCCTACCCAACAGACACATAGTCCTTGATGAAAGTGAAGTGAAATTGATTTTTCAAATGTTAGGCCCAAATCTTAGAATACTAAACACATTCTCTCTAAACAACCCCTTTACTGCTATGAGAAAATGTAGTCGCTGCATGTTAGACATGAAATAGCTGCACAACAAGAAAAGTTTCATGTTTTTAAAAAATGTTTAACAGTAATTTTTTTCTACTTTGAAATTTAAGGCCTGTCCCTCTTTCACCCTCCCATTAATCCACCACAGATCATCTAGAACTATGTAGACTAGATAAGGTCATTCTGCATCCAGGAATCTAAGCACCACAAAAACAGTACCCTGGAAGTTGTAGATTAGTACTATTTTGCTAGTGGCTGCCTACATTAACTGTCCCAACATGGTCAATAAGCATGGCAAATAAACCAACAGTGCCACATTTCTGTAGGAAAAAAGAAACCTCATAGCACCACCCACAAACACTCTGCTATGAAGGGGAAGGGGAGATGTCTCAGTAATACTAGATATTACTCACATCTCATAGGTAGCTAGGATGTGGAACATTAAGGTTTTGCTGTTTTAAAGTTTGTTTTGGGGGGGGGGGGTTTAAATGGCAAAATGAATACTTAAGAAAACTACACAATTGAAGTGTCAGAGTAACTTAAACTCCTAAGCACAACACTGTTGCAATTACTGCTACATTTTTAGGAGTTCCTGATTTAAAAGCTCAACTGTGTTGCATCAGAAAACACAACTGCCTTTACTGAAGGATTAATTGGTTAGAAACTGCTGACAGAGTCTATATTCTGAAGGCTGTAGCTGCACAGCTGGCAGCCAAGAAAAGCCAGCATTTTAAAGGGCCTGCAAGGCTGTGAGACTCATACAAGTTCCTGTCGACTCAGAAAGATATATTATAGTAATATCAGATGGAGTCATTGACCTAAAAGATCCAGTTGCTTCCACATATTCCAATATAAGCATTACATAGTAGTCTAGTATCACAAGAAAAAAAAAAGGAAAAAAAGAAAACCCTCCTCTCTCAATCCCCGCTTCCCATCATGAGCTGTGTTGTGCTGGGAGAGTTCTCTACCTTATTTTTGGCAGCAGTGGTTTCCTTCATTGACTGAATCCTGGAGGAATTTGCAAAAAGGACATCCACATTCACAAACCAGTCACTCCAAACCACAACTGCAAGCAATGGTGTTAAGTTAGCCATCTTCAGGAGTCTAGTCCCCCCAAAACCCCTCTGTTCCCACCTCCCAGATGCCAGATGGATCAACACAGCTTTTCTTTTTATATTATTTTGAAAAAAAAGGTTCTGTGCACATTTAGCAGCTTTGTCCAGAGATTTAGGATGCACGCTTCTTTAGGGCAGTGTCCCTCATTTAGTATGTTTGTATAAACATACAGCTCAATAGAGTCCAATCTCTTTTAGGAACTACCCCAATATTATTAATGACTCTTAATATAATCCAAACATATTGTAGCTCAGAAGGAAATGTTCCATGCCATTATGTTTTCCCTTGATTTGATAAAGGTAATAGTTTCTATAGCAGTAGGCTGATACTTCACTGGTCTTCTCTATCAACCACATGTATCTGTATTTAAGTCTTAATAAATAAATAAATATAATTGCTCTGTAGGTAAATACTAGCTTAGCCAGCTGAGCACTTTTATAGCTAGTTATCACTGGCTTTCAATTTTTAACATCTACTCACATATTCTATCTAATCAGTTAGATTTATAGTTCTGAAGCATTAATCAGTATAAGCAAAACAGATTTTTTGCTTGTTGGTTTACACTATTCTTTAGGTTTAACATTTATCTTCTCCACTGAGTATAATTTAGTGTATTAATCTGCTTGAAACAACTGGGGGAAAAAACCAATCCAAAAAAGGCACTGCTGTCAGTATTTGTGCAAATATTACTGACGTGTTGTCACTCTATCCTTATAATAGTGGATTATTGCAAACTCGCCTCTGCTTTATTTGTATTTTTAGTGCTTAGGAGCCCTAGTCCTGGTCCAACATCTATCTGACTGAATTTTAAGAAGTCTACAGGAATTCTGTTCCAACAACAGGAAAGCCTCCCAAGTTATCAATGGAAGGTAATGCTGAGTCTTAAGCTTGTTTTAGAGATAAAAAAACATTAACATGGCTGTAGTGAGAAGCAGACAGCAGCAGAATAAGGCTGCTTTTTGTCAGTACTTATGTTTCTAAAGCCTGCAATTACAATTGGTATCATGTAAGGACCTACAACACCACCTCTCCTATGGAATAAAGGGACTCGTTTCCTTTAGTTGGGGAAAAAAAAAAAAAAAAGAAAGAAGAAAGAAGAAAAAAAGGTAAAGCAGATGCATGACACAGCTTTACATCTGTGTAAAGTCCCTCCTCACTTTTTGAGGGATAAATATCCAGTGCCTCAGTCATTTGCCGGTTTTTCTACTCGGTTTCATCCCAGGATAACAGTTTGCTCAATGAAGACCCACCAGCCAGGAGCTGCAAGTGCACACAGCTAGTCTGGCAGAGAGCTGGTCATGTCCTTTCTTTAATACAGAGTAAAACTTGCAGTAAGTCACTTTATAGAAAGTGCAACTTGTGCCTACAGCCATCAAGGTGCAATTCGCCTCTAAACAACTAAGTGCATTTCTTGAAACGCTCTACAGATCTACTCATACTTACTTAGAGAGAGACACGCCACCTGCTTTCCCAATCATTTCCTCATGATGCAGTACTGCTTGGTTCCATGGGATGTGCAGAAACTTTAAGAGAGTTCTCATCCACCTTTCAGGATGCAATACAAGTTGCTCATAATGTACCAGCATGCATCTTTCAAAACCAACCTCCATGCACTGGTTATACATTGTCTCTATAGCGCGATTCCACTTAGTTAAGCAGTCCCTGTAGCTGTTGAGGTCAAACCCAGCTATGGTGACTTTTCTAGATATCATAGAATGCACTGAAGCACGACCATCCCGTACCATTAGAAGAAACTTGGCATTGGGGAAAATTCTGGCAAGATAAGTTAAGGACTTTAGAGCAAAAGGATCCTTGTTACACAGATAAGGTGCAGGCTCTCCATGCTTCACGATGATTTCCAATAAAAAGGCTTGCATAGCCGAGTCCAGAACTTCATCTGTGACTCCAGCTTCATCCAGTCGGATTTTCTCTTTGCTTGATCTAGCCCACATCTGCTTAACCGCCAGGATTCGTGGGATTACCCTGGTTTCTTCCCCACAGCGGATATCCGGGTGAGCATCTAGCATGGCACGCATCAACGTAGTGCCACTGCGAGGCACCCCTCCAATAAATATTAAAGGCATATCTTTGTTGTAAGCAAAGGTTTTATTTGTATTTAAATCAGAACCAGTTCTCATAGTGGTTCTCACGCTTTCCATCCTTACAGGCTGGCTGCGTTCTTCTATTCTGTGGTGGCACTCCATAGCATGTTGCCCCAGGTAGAACACTGTTACCGAGCTGATCACCAGACACGCCAGTAACAAGTTCTGTTTGAGTTTTCCGACCATTTTGAAAGAACAGTCACTGTAAACAACCAGGTCTGGTCCTCCAGATGATCTGCAGATTTTCATGCCATGGAAATCTTAAATCTAAGATAATCGAGACCTGAGGGGGGATGGGGGGGGGACAGAAAAAAGAAAACAAGAGTTAGGACCCCAATAAGAATTATTTCCAGGACAGAACAATCGAGACAAACTGAAGATGCAAGACATCTGCTGTACGACCATCCCCATTCGGTATACTAATGACTGAAGTCACACAGGAGCTTTCTCACCAGCACCCAAGCTCTTGATGTCACACACAAGGAGACAACTACAGATGTGGAACAAGAGGCTGAAAAAAAAATACCTGACAGCAAAAAAAATGGACATTCTAGTGGCCCAGTCCTTACCACCAGGGGATGATGAACCATGCATGGTAAAGGTGGCAATGTCTCAACTACCTACACGCCGGAGTTGGACGTTCCAAGGAACTAATGAAGAAGTGGGGCCACATCACTAGTTCAACCACCTGCAACTGCAGCAGAGCCTCAGACTATGCAACACTCGCTGCAACGCCTGCTGCTCGAAGGCACACGTACAATGGAAGATCTTGCAAAGTATAATAAATGAGCACAAGCAGGCATAACAAAATGGTTAGATGTGGTGTAGAGACATGAGAACATTTCTAATTAACATGCAATTCCTCTAACAGCCCATCAAGATTTCAGATAGAGATTAATTACAAGTTCCCTGGCATGATATTAACACTACACAAAACACCTGTATACCAATATATTTTCCAGCAGGAACAATTCAGCTCTTACAACAGTTTCAAAGTTATGAGTCATCTGTAGCCAAACTGATACCTTACTACTAGTTAGCAAAATTAACTGTCAGCTACACTCCAGAAAATACTAGGAAGAATTCCACCACTGGATATCTGTTTTTAAATGATGTGGTCAAGCAAAGGTGTTTTATGTCTGCAAGTCTCTGAATGGACAGGAAAAATATATTTTTTTAAATTATTTCATTATTAGTTGAAGCATAAATGTTCTTCACACATGGCAGGAGTGGAAAAAAGGGAACATAAGCTCCTGGATCTAAAGACCATGTGGATTTAACGAATAACTCAGTAAATAAAGTTTTACATTAGGGAAAAGCAAGATTCACTGCTGATAAGACCAATTTAAAGAACCAGCTGTTAGAGGTTGCTGAAGAATTTGGATCAGAACGATTCTGGCTTAACTGCTAAGTGGCTCATTACATGGCTCATTTCTACACGTGTTGGATGGACTCATCCTGGCTTCCATTATGACTGTAAATTCCTGTAGACTCTGGTGAATTTCTCCAGACAACTCAGAGCCATAATCTCTGAGACTAGTTACTATAATAGGAACCTATCCACCATTCAGACTCTACATTGAGTTTAGAGGGCTTAACAATTTAGAAACACTTTGCTAGTACTTATCAAGTGAATGAGTTCAATATGAAGTCTAGGAGACAACCTGGAATCCTACAGTTTTTTTCTAGCCTCCATACCTGTGCTTAAAGGGTGCTCCTTTGACAGTATTTATGCCCATGTGTGCCACAGTATGACCCAACCAGAGGTCTTACTCCTTTGTTTTAGGAGACAGGAGTCTTCCCAAGAATCTTTGGAACACTGGCACATTCTGAAGAGGGAATGGGTATAAGAGGGCAAATTGTTTGTTACACTGGTGCAAGACAATTGCAAGTGAAGATATACCACAGCACGGTGGACTCTATTTTACTTAAGCTTAATAAAAACTTTGTTAATGTACACCTATAAAACGCAACTGTCTGTTGGTTTTGGGGGTATACAGCTACGGTTTCCCTGGAGACTTAATTTTCTGTTAACTAGGCTTGAGGAACATAAGGCAATAAAAAGGTTTGGGACCACATTGGCTGCAGACTTTAAATGATGTTTGGTCACTGTCTAAGACAAACAGGGCTGTATTTCAAAGCTCTGCTTCCTGCAGTTCTTTTGTGGCACTGATGCAAGCCATTCCTTATGAAAGTTCACGCATCTCTGATTTAGTCTAGTCTAAGGTGCAAATATATGCTACTTTTTTCCTGACTTCAAATTAATGCAGCTATGTCCCACTAGATTTTACTGTTAGTCAAAGATTTAGGACATACATCAATCAACTGAAAACTAAATATGAAACTTTTGCTTACTTTTTTTGTAGAGGGAGGACTCTGTAGGATCAGGCAAGGTTAATTTTTGTTCCGGCAATTCAAATAAATGATGATTTAGCAAACCCCCTCATGTTATGAACCCGTTGCTGTCACTGTACAGAGGGCTTCTGAGGTTGGGTCCACAAAAGGATCGTAATCATTACCAGTAAGCAAATAAATTCCTACGTGGCCTCTGTTTACCAGTCCAAGAGAAATATAGCTGTCAAGAGAGCAAGTCAGAAAAATGACATTTGGGAAAAGCATTTTAACTTCATGCTTCTGAGTGGAGTTTAAACTGAATCAATTTAGAAATGGCCAGAAGGGCTTTTAGCACGTCATCAGACCATGATGTGCTTGTTTCCCCACTTAAAGGCCATGACATGGAGATTACCTTTTAAAGACCTGATAACCAATGCTCGTTAGTGGTAGGAATTCACTGTAAATGATTCTGATAACAAATAATTAAACTAAGGCATTTGACCCATGTAATGAAAGCTAATTGGATTATTTAAAAACTCATCAACAAAGAACATTGTGCTTCTTATTTTTCTTCAGGTTTGAAATACTAGAAGTCAGGTCTGTTTTGCAAAGGCCTGAAAGTTTTATTTGTCCAGAAAAACCCATATTTTGATTTTGTTTATTTGTATGTTTCTGTAAATTTTTTTTTTTTTTTATGATTATCTGAAATGGATCTCAATTACTACCTTCAGGTAACTTCTGGCATCAATTTTCTCTTATCTAAACTGTAGGAGGAGGAAACAAATTTCTGTTTCTCAGGCACTGAGGAATGAAGACAAACTTGAAGTTACTTTGTACTATTTTGGCAAGTCCTTTCTGCACATAATTCCCTTGTAATAGCTCGCACTGAAGTAAAAGAAAAATAAGATCAACTAATTACATTTCACAATGGAAGAAACTGATATTGGGTCAATTAACTTGTTTCAGCTGCCCTTAAGTCTTATGGTGCTGGTGTCGAAATACAAATCTGGATATTTATATTTGGAGGAATACAGGTTTCAGGCTGAAAACAGAATGACTAATATAGAAAATCCTTTCAATAGCACTAGACTCCTGGAAGGGTAAGCTAGTCTAAAGATGTGAGGCTGTCTTGGAAAACTTCAAATACTACTACCGCTACTAGTCTGAATTAGGGCAAATTAAGGTTTTCTATTTCAGTGCTGAACTAACACACACAGCCAACGTTCATTTTCAATTGTATAAGAGCTCCATATGCTAATGTACAGCCAAAGTTTTAGCAACTGGCTTCCTCAAAAACTTTTCCACCTCAGTCAGCAGTACATGTGATATTCCCTGAATCAAGGACTCCCAAATCTCTACTGCCCAGAACATCCGCCAGTTCTGCCACCCAACTAAGTTCAACCGCTAGCCCAGTGCCTCTCAATCCTCCCCATGCTCTTTTTACCAGCACCTAAGCAAGGTTCATCAGGCTGATGCCTTACCTTATAGCTGTTCCTAATAGACAGATCAGCAATAGCAAACAACTGCAGTAAAAAGCAAGCTTGTGCAGCTTCTGGCTGCACAACCAGGTACCAGTAAAGAGAGGCAAGGCCAAACTGGTGTTGTTGCTATCTTCCTCCTCACATTCTTCAGGGGGAGGGATGCAGGGATTACAGCCATGCATCATCCCAAGTGCACACCTAGCAGCACGGAGGCAAGGAAGCCAAGGGGAAGTTCCCCGACAGGCAGCTCCTATAGCACCAGGTGCATTGCAAAAGAACTGAAACAAGCTTAACCAGCCTCAGTTTTCCAGATGAACTGTAAAAGTATTTTGCCATATCCCCACTGACTTAACCCATTCCTATCAACAGTCATCACACTCCTAGGCTAAGGTCAGCTTAGTGATTCCAAGGCTGGGGTTAAAGAGCAGTTAGAAGCGTAACCCCCTAACTTACCCAAGTTGTTTTACTTAAAGTGGGCAAGAAAGAAAGAACCTGTAAGCCCCCCCACCAGCCTCTTGGCACAGAGTGGTGCACTAACAGCTTTATATACAGTTTGCATTTGTTGAAAGCAATTCACCTTTTCATGCAGAAAGTAGGCCAGTAACACATTTTTTAAAGAACCGAGCACACATTTTCTTCACTGAGCTCAAAGGTCAGTCAGCTCTTCAGTACCTCTATCACCAAGTGCAAAAATGATTTCTTTTGACCAGGTGCTGCTTCAACTCTGAATTAGAGGACGGACATATTTTTCCCTAACACCACTGTCAAACAACAAGTGGCATTTCTTCTTGATGCTTAAACACGAGTGATTTAATTAAAACAATGCAAATGCATCTCTACAAGAGATCTAAAATATGAAAAAATCCTGATTGGCTACAAGAGTTTACCTGTGTAAACATTTTTAATATTTATACATCACAGGGAAGTTGAAGTTTTTTAGGGTTTTTTTTTTTAAATAACTTCCACAGATGTCCATTTCCTCAGAAAAAGCTGTTATATTATTACCTCTGAAAAACAGCTTTTCTGAGATCACAAGATACCCAAACTGCAAATAACCAGGTAGCTGGACTTTAGTGTTTTTCCCCGCCCTTTTTTTTTTTGGTGGGAACAGTCTTGCCCATCTATTGTTTTATTATAGGTTCTTACAACAGGAGTAACCCATGAAAGAGTTGCCTACCAAAAATACCCAACTAAGGGCATCATAGGAAAGCATTCTGGCTGAAAAGCAAACTCAAAAAGCTGAACGGTTTGTTAGTGAATATGAGGACTTCTCTCTACGTCACAAATCCAATAGTATGGCAGGAAAGGATCTGCCAACTCTTGCTGGTCCAGAATTTGCTTGCGAGATGACAGGGTAGTTTCAAACACTCACAACAGCCATAATCTGGTAGTAACCAGGACCCTCACTGGGATACAAAGCTGAGAGATCAAGGACTGAAAATCTTATGCAGTAGTTATTAACTACCTTCTTTAGACTTGCTGGGGTTCTTTTCAGGAGTTATGCTAGCAGCCAACTTATACTGTTGTTACAACAGATGTAGAGCAATGGCTCTTAACATTGTTAAGACTCAAGGTACCTCTAACTTCTGCAAATCGAGTAGTACCTCATTTAAAATGTTACTTATTTATTGCAGTACTTATTGCCTTGCAGTGGGGGTGAGGGAACTAGCTGGGAAGAGCCCAAGTCTGCCATAAGGGCTGCTTACAGATGTTAAAAAACAAAAAAATGCCAACCCCAAAATGGTGTACTTTAAACTTGGCACAGATGAAGTGCTTTAATGGGGCTTTTCCGGCGAAATCCTGAAACAGGTCTGTATTTTCAAAAAGAAAACTCATGTTAATTTACTGGGCTCTTTTAAAGCTTACATTTGAGTATCGCGTGCTGCAATCTATGTAGCAATTAACATAGCTAGAAATCCCATCTAGATTAAAGGGACAAGTGTTCTGAATTACCCTGAAGAGCACCACTGACCTATTAATACTCTACTGTTAACATTGTGGTATTGTTTGTTTTGTTGCAACTTAAAGTTTTTGCATATGGATTATTCAATGATGAGAAGATATAGTTCGTTCTAAAGTACTGCTAGGATTACTTCGTTTAATTTGATACTGCAACCTTTACTTCCAACATAAAAGGTTGACAACTCAGAATAAGAGATATCCACGCCCTGAAACTGGAGACAATTTGTTAATGGCTGCCTGGTCCAAAAGTGGCAACACACCAAAAATGACAAGATGAAAAAAAAAAAAAGGGTAAACTATTTACTTATTTAGCTGTAAGCGTAATACATACACTTTAAATTTTTTATCACTGGTTTATTAGACGTTCCCAGGTGCCATTTTTCTAGAAAGCTTTGGAAGCCAACCTTACCTCTCTGCTCTCTAATCATATCTGCACAGCGGTTCTAGCCAGATATAAAACTGAATTCATTCACAGAGCATTAGTGTCAAGAGCTGGCTACGAGGGGGGGCAAACAAAGTCAAAGGACTGATTAACTCCCACTCTCCACCTAGTGAATATACCTAAAAACATGCAATGGGTCAAACTGTCCATAGTCATGAACTTACACCTGCAAAGGATGTAGCCCACTGCAAATTCACACTACTGTTTTACGCATTTTGCTCCTTCAGTTCCCATTTGGCTGGATTAGGAAAAAAAAATTGTCTTTGGTTAGGAAAAAAAAGTTAAGCTGCAGGTGCTTACTAACAGTATTTAAAAAACTCAATAGACTCATACTTAAGGGAAGGGAGCAAGCAATGATCAAATTCATCCATCTTCTGGAGCTGCTGGTTGATCAGACAGCTTTTTTTTGCACAAGGGTGAGGCGGCAGCACTTCTTCTGCCCCTCTGAAAAAGAATGAAGGATTCTAGGGCAATTAGCCTTGTCCCCCACTTCCTCCTTAACAGTCTGTGGCTCAGTCTGGTAACTGGACCTCTTCCCAGAAAAATAGTGTACAATTCACAACAGCCCCAACAGACTGGATTTATCCTGCTCCTGGCCCCCTCCTTTCCAAGCCTGTAGGCCTCAGTTTTTGTCCAGGATCACTGGTTCTGTAGAGGCTGTTTTCTGGAACAAAGGTGTGCCCCTACAGCATCCAGCTTTGTTTACTTGAACCCAAAGCCTTGTGGTCTTTTCCCCCGGGGCCTGCTGACGTAACAGGAAAAAAAGAGACAGTGTCAGGGGCAGCAGGTAGAAGCAACAAATGCTGAAGAATTGTTAAAGGCAACCCCGCCCCCAAAACACAACAAATTCCACCTCTCTTGGAATAATATGTCCCGCTTTCCCTTTGAGATGGGGGGTGGGGGGTGCAATTATTTTGGGCAGAAGGCCGCTTACTGAGTTTCGGCAAGCCATCGAGGGCCACATGAGAGGCAGCCCTGGGCAGATTAATATTAATTTTCTAAATTTTTTTAGGGGCCTTGCAGGCTGGATAGACTGGCCTGGCAGCTGCATTTTGCCCACCCCTGTTTTGAGAGGAAGGTCACCCCGGTCCCCTTGTTTCTAGGCCTGTCTCTCTGCAGTAAGGGTCTGAGCCAGAGAATTGCAAGAAGTGGGTTAGAACAGGGCAAGCACCTCAGCACTGCAAAATCCAGCTACTAGATCTCCCCTGACCTCACGCTGTTAGAAGTCAGTGGGTGGCCCCAACATCCAAGGTTACAACCCTGTCAGTTGTTAAGGAAGTCCACTTGAGACTGGTTAGACTACAGGCACAAACATAGTTAGAAGGGGTGGAGAAAAGGAGGAGGTGAGCCGAATGTCCTAATTAACCAGTTCTTCAGGTCCTAACTTCCATTATTACACGGCCTGGTGTTGGGCAATGAGACTCTAGGTAATTGGGGCTCATGATGCTAAGTCCAGGCAGTGATGCATTCTCTCCACTCAACTGGATCTTGATGTTGCCAGACCTCCTGGGAGGTGGGGATAGGGAGAAGTGAAAGAGAGAGACCTCTAGTAGGCTCTGCTTTGCTGCCATACAGCTGTTTGGACTAACCTGGTCATTTTCTTTGCAGAGGAAAATCTTCATTACTCCTGGCTGCTAGGGTCTCTGAAGACACACCCCTGCTTATTTTGCTTAAAGTAGCTCAAGTCTCTGTTGCTCAATAGAGGCAACACAGCACTGGCAAGTTCTGCAGCTACTGATTAATCCCACTCCTCCATGACAGCCAATTTTTCCCATAAGCTGTAAGAAAGACTCACTGTAAGAAGTTCTTAGCCCCTCTTATACATAAGAAAGATTTTTTTCCTCTGATGCAAAGAGCAAGAAACAGCAGACTACAGGAACACTTAACTAATAACTAGGCAAAATACTGGTATTGTACTTTCCAAGATTATAAACATATTACCAATACTGATGCATCACTTGCATTGATGTGGAATAACTTCAGAGAGCCAAAATCACAGCCATTTTAACAGCCAAGCAAAACATTCATATTGGGCAAATTGTTATCATCCTTCCATAGGACTCAAATCCACACACAAGAAAAAACAAATTGATCTAAAACCGTGCCATTTCACTTCTGCCATCTGGCTCTTTATTTCTGTTCTTTCAAGCAGACAGCCTTTTATTTTTCACCATGGTCCACTTCAGAAAATTCTATTAGCAGTAACTCACATACCTTAAAATGAGTTAGTAGGAATGATGTGGACAGCAGGAGTGCATCACTCTGTCAATAAAAGCAGGACTGCGACGGACAGTGAAGATCCCCAGGAAACCCCTTTCAATCAAAAATCAACACTTTAGAAAGCACTGCTTCCTTGAAGATAAACATGTACTTATCACTTGAAGTGACCTACATTAACCCTGTTCAAAACAGTAATGAAAAACAAAGAGCCATCACAAACAAGGATGAATTTCCCAGCGCTTTTCTAAGAACCCAGAGGTAGAGAGCAAATTCTGTAAAACCTCTAGTTCAACCAGATGGCCGGCCTTTGGTTATTCATGTATGTTTACCACAAAGAAGATTGTATAGGCAAGCTGACAGCCACAAGGTAATGCTATAGCATTGTGCAAAGAAACATAACTGAAGTATTTACTGCATACCACTTAGGACAGCTGTCCAAACTGCTCCTTTTGAGAAAAGCTCATTGAAACAACCAATTCAGCAAGGAGGATTATCTGCCATTCCTTCCCATTCACTCAAAGTGGGGGGAGGAGAGTTTATAAATCCTAAGCATTATGCAGAGCGATACTCATGGCATCCCTGTATGCAAGGAAGCATGCATTAACACCATTTGTATAGCCCAGTGGTGCTCAACCTTTTGGTCCCATGAGCCAGATAAGTAGCAAGGGGGCGCTCTGTAGGTCAGACTGGGTCCCATGCACCAGAATCAGGCCCTATGCTGCCCTCGCCCAATCCCACATGCTGGGATCAGGCCCCACGCAGACCCCATCCTATCATGGTGGGACTGAGTTTTGGGTCCCTGCACAGACCTCACATGGGCCACCCTGTGCAGCCAGTGGGGCTCCCTGCAGGTCTAAAAAATTAGCAGCAGGGAAATGGCAATTAACACTGTCACCGTTCCCCTGCCACCAACTTTCTGGTGATACACAGGGAACCCAGTAGATCATATGGCTTGGCTCCAGGAGCTGTATCTGGCCTGCAGGCCTGGAGTTGAGCACCCCAGTATAACCAATATATGTAGCTATAGCAGAGAGGTGATTTTAGTGACTTGCCCATGGTCAAATAAAGAACCGAATCGGGATTACAAGTCAGGAAGTCCCAACTCCCAAATCCATATCCAGTTTTCTATGTTGCAGAGCCTCTCCAAGCTCTTTGTTTCCCCTTTCCTCATTTTTTCTCTCCCTGGTTACATGATCCTGCTGTTTTTCCTTGCATAGAAATACAGTAAATGGCAAACATCTTAATTGTTAGCAGTTTCCAGGGAAGTCTTTGGTAGAGTTTCCTGGGGGGAAACCTGGTCTGATCTTTCCTTCTCATACCAAATAAGATCCCAGCCTTTCACAATGAAAGATGCCAGACTGACATCTCCATGAAGTTACTCATAAATTGCAACAACAAACCAGAACTAGGAAAGCCTATGCTGAGGCTCTCTGCCAATTTACATATTTGTTACTTTGAGGTTTCCCTATTGTGGATGCCATATATACATATAAAATGAAACCCAGCCCTCACTTGGGAAGCAAGTTAAGCACTAATACTATAGTTACTACAGGACCTGTGAAGATGCATCAATATGGATAGATGCATCAATATGGGGTATGGAGAGATAAGAGCCAAAGTGAGCCACTTCTCTCCTTCACCAGTTTACAACCAGAAATCCCT
This sequence comes from Crocodylus porosus, assembly GCF_001723895.1. Lineage (NCBI taxonomy): Eukaryota > Metazoa > Chordata > Crocodylia > Crocodylidae > Crocodylus > Crocodylus porosus. Next base: position 8,353,147 of record NW_017728932.1, on the reverse strand, counting down.
CTTCATAAACCTCTACAGTAACCCTTAAAAAGGGGATTCATCAGCATACACAGTATCAACTAACACTGGCAACCTTTCTAAACTAGAGTAAAAAAACTAACCCCTCACAATTTTTCCATTCAAAATACCAGGCTACAAAAACTTAACCCTACCGATTTGAATTATTTTGCCATTCTCATGTGAAGAGATAAACAGTCTGAAATCAGTTTAAAGTCAATAAACTATCATCTGATTTATAAAATGTAAATTGTGCTTCAGCATGAAGGATACACTACATGACTATTACAACTGCACATACGAGTCACATTTATAATATCTGACATCTTCATCAGAAATTCCCAGATCTGTTTTGGCGCACGCGGTTTACACTTGTATGTCATTAAGGTTATCAGACAGCAAGACGGCTGCATATAAATCACATCATTAAGTATATACGGCGCTGGCCTCTTGCCAACTTAAAAAATGACACACGTAGGATTTCAAGGCTTTTTGCACGATACGCACACTTGTCTCTATTATTCTCCCTCTCGGTTACATTTGTTCCAACGGCGAACCCGAAACGATGGCTGTCCACAACCGCTCAGCTGCCATCTGTTACGTACCACCTAGATTCATCGCTGTTTCTAATGCAGTCGTCC
>NW_017728932.1:8335373-8351804 GCF_001723895.1 Crocodylus porosus | reverse complement strand
AAAAAAAAAAAAAAAAAAATCACGGCGTTGATTGACAGCCGGGCAAGAGTGGGCGGGGCTCGTCCGCAAGAGGGGGTGGGGCTTCCCCCACATCTGTCTGCGCGTGAAGGGGGGACGTACATCTGGACTGTACTTTGGCCTGGGGGCAGCGCGCCTCGCCCTGCGCACAGCTGGGTTTTTGGCCTCAACCTGTGGCCGAATAGTGAGATGAACATCTGGGTCCTGGGCTGGGCAGCTGGGTCTGGGCAACAGGCCGGATGAGCTCCAGGTGTGGACCCTGCATTTAGGAGACAGCTGCCCAGTAAAAGTATATGAGCACGGAAAGCAGCATCTGGGGGCCGCTGGACTCGGCATTTAGGAAACAGCTGTCCAGTAAAAGTATATGAGCATCAAAATCAGCAGCTGGGGGCTGCTGGACCGACCCAGCATTTAGGAGACAGCTGCCCAGTAAAAGTATACAAGCACCGAAATCTGAGTGTCCAGACCTTGCGTTCAGGGGACAGCTGGCGAGCAGAAGCATAAGTCGAAGAACAGGTGGATGTTGATGGTGGTGCAGATGTGCACCTAGATCAGGGGTTTGCAACATTTAGGTGCCCAAGGTGCCCATGTTTGAATTGAAAAGAAAAAGCAGCGGGAGTCAATAGGAGTATTAAAGTTCTGAATGTAGATCAATCCGATCTTCTCATCCATTACTTAAAATTGCATTTGATCTGCAACTTCAAAATGCAGCTTCCCTTTACTTGGTTTTCTTCTGAAGTTTTATCCACTGCTTTGGGAACCACTGACTTACTAGATACCAACACCTGCACTTGTGTAAATGGTCAGGTGGGGAACCTTGATTTGGAAGTGCACCTGGCTGAACAAATCTCAGCGCATCACTACCAATCCTGCCGCGTGCTTCCAAGTCTGTTGTTTTACATGGGGCCCCTTGAGAGTCATGTGATAATAGGAAATATTTATGGAGCACTTTTCATTCCAAGGGATCCCAACATATGCTACAGCAAACATAGGCCAGCTTGATTAAGTTATGAAAGGAATATATGACATGGTCACAAGTGATAGTGCCACAGATCTGAGGTCCCAGGAACTCCCTTTGAGCTCTAGGTTGTTGCTGATGGCCTCCCCTATTTCTGATATGAACCCACCACTGAAGAGATCTTTTTTATTTGTTAAGAGAGTTTTCTCCAGTTTACAGAAAGATTTTAAAGTAATCATCACCCCACTCAAACCACCAGGGACTGAACTTGGAAAAACATACCTAGTTTGCTAAAAAAAGCAAAGTAGACACAGTGTCTGTTTCTCTGAGGTCCAGAACAGTGATTTGAATTACACTGCTCCATTAAAGAAGTGAAAAGTACAACCAGGGCTTTCCCTAAGTCTCAATATACCTACAAACTCTACAAATGCATATGGCCACACTGGTAAAAGGAAGTTACAACGCATGCTTGAACAACAGGCATCTTTTAAAGGAAAGCACTGGGACAACAACTACAGAGCTATAATCTGACTCTACCACCTGCCTGGTTCAGATATTGCTGGTCAAATTAAGCATTACAGGGACAGAGAAACAATGCTGCAGGTAAAAAAAGACCTTCGCTGCTCAGAGTATCATTGCATGGATATCCTGAAAATAAGAAACCTTGCAAAAGGCATTAATGAATACTTCCCTTCTGAATATTCAACAGGCAATGTACAGATCAGTATGAAAAGGTCCTCAAACAGTTACTCTGAACAATCCACCCCCAGGCACAGTGCAAGAGTGGGTGGATGAAATTAAACAGGAACAGACTTAAAATTTCTTGGAAACCTGGCGTCAGCCACAGCAGGAAGCAGAGAGCTTCATTCCATTATAAATCAACCGTTAGGTGTTCACTGACTATAGGTATGTGGCCATGGAAATGCAGAATTAGGGTATGTTCATCATGCGTGGAACATGCTGATGACATCTTTCCCGCCGCTACCTTATGGCACAAAACCAGCTACACCAAAGGAGAAAGGTGAAATTGGAATCTGGCTCGTTCATTTTCTCCTCTGCTCTATCTGACTTGGGAGACATCCATCATGCATTGACAGATACATCACTCAAAAGAGTCACTGATGCTACAGGCTTCTAAGAGAATATATAAAAAAGTGTGTGTAGGCTGTCTGAGGCTTGTGATGGAGAGCTTGCAACCATCCAAGAATTGGTTGGAGGGTTTTAACAGAATTCTTTCCCAAAATGAAGCATGACCAGAAAACCTGATCTGTGAATTGTGGTCTCTGAGCTAGGGAGTTAAGCATTTATTTGAAAGACAACTATTCATCTTCAGGAGGAAATCATATAAACTATTGCAATAGCAAATACCCTAAAATAGTTTCAGACGCGCTGCTCTGAATTTCCCAAGTGCAATATTGCAGACTCCTGAGAGACTTGGCAGACAGCAATATGTTTTATCAGCAGCTGATACTCATGTGCTGGTAGGAAACTAATGACTGAATCAACTAAAATACTATTAAGGATAAGATGACATAATTAGTAAGAGACATTATCTCATTTTGTGTAGCTTGATTACACATCATAAAACTTTTATGAGCATGGCAGGACATACTATCCACAACAATGAGCCAGAACTTGCTGCCAATACTCTTCATTGATTTTTAAGAAGGTGGGCCTATTTTTCCTCTTACTTATCATAGGTGGCAACGTTTGCAGCATTGATATTTACTGGACTGAACTGTTTGTAACAGATTATTTTATGCCGTTTAGTATGTGCTAAGACAGTTAACATGGCTGCCCACTGAGAGGGCTGTTCTTAGGGTCCTTGCCATGACTAGGATGATACACATTTTCTGCATGTTTTATTTTCTGCTGTAAGGAACTGAATCAAGGCTGACAGCCAGCAGTAAATATTTACGTACTGGAGAAATGAGGCATTATAGCAACACAATCTTTTCCCATTAGGAAGGGCTCAGTTTCATAAAGGTCAGTTTTCAAAAGTGCTCAGCACCTACATTTGAGGCCAGATTTTTCCAAGAGCTCAGAGCACTGCTGAAAGTAGAGAAAGTAGAGCACTTTTTAAAATCTGACCACTTCACTTAGGTGCTTTCTTAGTAAGGGTCTTCTCTGTGCTGTGGATTCGTGGGGGTGTTTGGCATAACAAGGTCCTAGTGTGCAGTGCTGCTGCAGTACAAAAATTAAATGATAAATGGAAGTCAAGTGTTATTGGATCTCTGGCTCGGGCTGTCTGCCTGAATAAGGTAGAAGGCAGAGCAGACTTGCACCTTAAAGACTAACCAAAGTAGATAGCTAGGTGTCTACAATGGGCCTATTGGGTCCTGAGCTCTTTTTAATATCTGGCTCCCATTTAAAAAAAAAAAAACTTCTAGTTTGGTTATTAGGTTTATAATGACAAAATTACTGTCCCTCTGTCCCATAGTGTTTCCCTCTTCAGCCCCATACTGGTGACAAGAAGAGCCATCACTAATACAAAGAAGAATTGTTGTCATTTTCCAAGCTGCACCTGCAGAGGCTGCCCATAAAGGTACCAATTGTGGCTGTGGTATCTGAGTTACAGAAACATCTCCACGACCAATTGGACAGAGACCAGAAATTCCTTTCACATGGGAGACATGCCTTTCAAATTTCCTTTCCCAGGGAGCTATCAAAGGGTAATAAATGTTACTCGTTACCATCTGCTGGTAGGTCTGAACTGGTGATTTAGAGATGAAACACTCTGTATCCTATTTCCAATTTTCTGAGCCAGACAGTTCACTTTGAGCCATTAAACGACACTTTTCACATGACTTCATTGTTTTATTGGGGTTTTTAAAATGGTATTCTCCGTGATTCACATGTACAGTCCCTTGTAAAGGCTACTTGTTTGCAGCAATCAAGCAGGAAAAAGACCCAAGTCCCAGAGAAAGGCAAATAAAGAAGCTACTGTATATGGCTGATGCATAAGGCTGATCCCGTCCTTAATGAACGCTTGTAGTCAAAATGGAGCCATAGTTCACACAGCCTGTTAAACATTTCATCACACAATGTACACACAAAGTCTTGATTGCAGAATCAGAGGCAGACTCACTAATGCTTGGCATGGTAGTGGCCGATGCCAGTGTAAAACTGCTGCATTAAGTGACGGCATTAACCACTTACTATTCAACAGTGAAACCAATCATCTTTGGCGAGTAACTCATTCATTCTTGCCTCCTGCCAAAGGGGAAAGCAGTTCCTCCAGCCTACAGCTTCTCTGGCTTTCCCCAGGGGGACACGCAGGCACTGTGAGAACAAAGCGGGAGTGCTGTCTTGTAGCCAAAGCAAATGACTGTCTTCTGCGATTCTTAGGTTAGACATAGCTTTAGGGCGAGTCCCCCGGTTTGCTGAAGACAGGGACAAAATGGAAGGGGTCTTGGCAGAGCAAGACTGCTTTCCTGATTATTTGTAGGTAGAAGGTTTTTCTCATAGCAGCGTAACTTAAAGTTTTCCCCTCAAATTTGAAGTTACGTGAGTGCATGGTGGTGCTATCCAGGAACTGGGTTTGAGTGTCTGTTAGCCCTCACTCTTTCCACTGCATCCCCCACCCAGGTTTTGACAGGGTGCTTTGGGGAACTGAGTCCTGAAAACATTTTGCCTCTACAGTCTGTTCAGAGGTTGATATGAAGTCCAGTCTTAGTCTAGTTCAGGGGTAGGCAACCCCCAGCACGGGTGCCAGAGCACACAAAGGCATTTTGTTTGGCACTCGCACCTTGGAGAAGGGGTCAAGGCTGCACTGCCACGACAAGGATTGGACCCCTTGCAGTTCCCCTGCTGTCCATCCCTGGCACGTCAACATCTTACAAGTCAAGGTTGTGGGTGTTTTTGGTCCTCTGCCAAAAACATTGCTGACCCCTGGTCTAGTTCCTAATGCACAGAAAACATGCACAAAATGGTACAGGTGGAACCTCTGATGCCAGTTCAGCAGAGAGGCCAACAATGGGAATGAATGGCCCATGGAGACTGAGCTCCATCCCCCTCATACGTGAAGGTGGTACACAAAGGCCAGGGGTGATGCACGCTGAAGCAGCAAGGGCCAGATCCCAGCTCTTGCAACCTGTCAGAGGTCCATTGACACCAGAGAAGTTAGGACAATAGACGCCAAGCTTGTACTGCTGCTACATATGCAAGTCAGAGCCTTCAGCAGATTCACTAGCATCAGTAATGCAACTCTTGATTTACCCCAGCCAAGGATCTGGCCCATGTAGGGAAGGAATAGGAGATTCCATTTTCTGGATTGTCAACCCTCTGTGCTTTTCCAGAGATCGGATCCACTCCAACATTACCGCTGTAACATTTTTTAACAGAACATGATAAAAGATTGTTATGCAAGACATGCCAACCACTAATCTGATGGGTATTGTCTCTCAATCCTCCCCCTGCACCCAGTTAAGAACACAAATATTTATAAAGAATTCCCCTTTTGCTCTGTATAGCTTACTGTCTTTTGTGTATAAAGCAAGGATTTTTGTTCATACTAGCTCTATTCTTGCCAGAGCTGTTAAATATTAGCCTTTTTCCTAGAACATCTGAAACGCTGACTGCACAAACATGTCTCCAGAGAATTGTTATTTTGCTGCAGCTGAAGTGAGAGTTGATGTTTGTGGTTTTCTGTCTTCAGTCTTCATGCACACTAAGGAGATCTGCAAAGGCACATACAGCAGGGAGGCACCTAATGCCCACCGAGAGACACTGAAAGTCGATGGGAGTTAGGCTCCTGGCTCCAATTTTCTGCCTTTGAAAATTTCCTTCATGATCTACTGTGTTAAGCATAACTTGCAGTTGCAAAATCAGCTAGTAAACAAATGTGTTTGCTGAAAGGATGGTTGAAAAGAACCTGAAGTGATGCACAATTTGGTGGAGGGAATCTTTGTTACTGAACTGAGTTTCTTCTTAGCCTGGGGAATTTGTTTGCCCATCAGATGGAAGGCAAGTTGGAGCAGTGGGGTACAAACAAGAACACATAGCAAGGAACAGACATTTTGTGGCTATACTAGTACTTGAGCTACTGGCACTTAGCTGGTCACCCTCACACCTCTGCTGTCACCTTGTTTTAAATTCTTGGTGGAATCAGCCCCTAAGCATGTACTTAACTTTAAGCCCTACATTTAGGTGCTTTCCTAAATAGGTGTAGACACAGGGACATGCTTTAAGCTAAGCAAACCTGTAAGTGCCTGAACTGATTTGGGACCTTCTTGTTTATTAGGGAGTCCCGTTCTACAGAGGAGCCAGGTGCACGGCTGTTGCTTGCTTGCCATGCCTTTGTGCAGGTACTACCTTTGCCATGGCCTGGGAGTTGCTTCAGACCCCAGAATCACACAATCAGGCAAGCACCAGCCTTTGGAGCATCCCAAGCCTCCCAGCTTTTTCAAGAGCACAGGGAAGCAAGCAGTGGATGGATGGGTCTCAGCATGGAGACTGGATCTCTGGATCATCGTTAACATACAAGGCAAAGAGGATCCCAAGCCCACTGGCATTGATGGAAAGACTCAAGGAGGGAAAATCAGGCCCCGTTTGGGATCTCAGGAATAACAGACACTACTGAGGCATTAATTTGAGGACAGTCCTCTACACCTATCCCTTACAGAAAAAGAAATACTTAATGCTTCTGCTAAATCTGTCAGTGCTTTATGCTTAGGAGTCTATCTTATTAACAGAATAAACCTGTCAAGCTGCTAAACCATCAGGAACGCTGTTTAACTTGGATCAATGATCATACTTTTTTTTCCCCAGGGGCATGATAAGTTTTTTGACCTACCACCACTACCCATTCTATTTTCCAGGTTGACTGCTTTGCGTCATGACGATATTTTCAGGGCAACTTGCAGTATTCACCTTGACACCCCAGTGTGGATCAGCAGTGGTGAACTGCTTGGGTCCCATGACCCGTAAAGCTTCGGAGAAGCAGTATAACATGGGCAACAGTTCCTGCGGCTGGCACAAGGGATACAAAATGCAGCTTGTGTGCATCTTGCTATGCTATGGGGAATCCTCACGGATGGTGTAAGGAGGTGTTTGCACTGCTCTGCTCCCTCAGGGTGTCTGACAGATCGCAGTAAGTAGAGCAGAGAGGGGGTGAGCTCCAAGCACTGTATAAAATAGGTTGGATGCCAATAGTCAGGGAACGTTGAATAACAAGCTCACTGCTAACTGCAGCATTGATCCTGGTAGTAAAAATAAAATGCAACAAAATTGAGGGGAGTAACCAAGAGAACAATTCATAAAAGATAGCATTTTCAACAACCTGAATCCAAAAGCCTCATTTCCCAGCACATCAGACTACCTCTGCTAGCCACACACACCCCACCTGCCATTGGTTTGGGACATTTAAAAAAAAAATCCTCTTTTTCCATGGGAACTTGTCCTGCCTTGCACAGTCCTCACATCAGCAGAGAGATCTGTGAGGGGTTGCCTGCTGTGCTGGCAGAGATGCAGATACTCAGTTAGTCAGATTGCTTTTCGCATACAACCCCCGCTTCCTTTAATAAGTTTAATGAGTTTAGCAGTGGTGCTAGATATCAGCCTAACAGCCCTGGGGAAAGGAGTCCTGGGCCCCGTACTCTATGGACCTCCACATTATGTAGTTGCTTACTCCAGTGTCAAATGAATATAGAATAAACGGGCTGATTTGGTTCCTGTCTGCAGATAGCTCACAGACTAGTGGGCTTAATTCACAATAGCCTTAATCTACAGGGTCGAAGGAGCATCAGGGTAACTTCCCCTGCTCTCACCAACCTGACCGCTCCGACTTGTTTGATGAGAACGCACCCACACCCACTATTTAGTCCTTGGTTTCACCAATCACACTCCCAAACAGCACTGTTTAGTGCCAGCTGTCATAGTGATTTCCCTAAGGCAACCAACAAGTCAACCTGAACTAGACCCAGACGAAACCACCGAATTCAAGCTCTCACATGGATACAGCCCCCGCATTCCCATGTCTGTCTTAGATCTCGTGCCAGTCTCTTTCTAAATGCAACAGCTGAAAATGAGCTTTTTCATGTCCTCTATAGCATTTTCAACCTGGAAAAATAATTATGGCACTGTGAATAGTTTTGTGCAGCTTGCATCTCTGCTCTAGCTGGCAAGGAGCTCTTACGCATCAAATATATTGCACAAGGAGATTTTTCCCCCATCTGTATGGTGCTGTCAGATGTATAAAACTGTGGGTTTTTCCAGCCTTTGGGCAGCCTAGCTATTCAATAAATATAGAAGTAGCTGTTTTTTCCAGTCAGCAAAAAATGTAAGGGAAATCTTTCCTCCTTTGCTTTTATAGGCATCTTTCGGTGTTCCTGGCTTGCAAATGACTGCCTATGTGGCATGGTGGACGTGCGCAGACTATGCACCATTTGGCCCTTTCTGAAGAACACTTTGTCCTATTTCTTTCCCTTCTATATTCTCTCTCCATAAAGACCCTACACATCACAGGGACTGTCTGGGCTGCAAGCCTTTTAGTGGCTCTTCAGTGCTGCTGCAATGTATGGTACTCCCTTCTTCAAAGGCTTTCTCTAAGGAGGTCCCCAAAAGCAGCTGGTCCATTAGCCAGGAGACAAGATCCAGGTCTTTCATGTATTAATCAATAGCACTAAGCACAGGGGACAGCGGTATGAGCACACTGTGCTCTTTTCCAAGGTGAAATGGCTTTCAGGCTGTCTAGCAGTCTGATGATCCTGCCAGATACTGAGGGCCTGCAGTTCCCTTTGGGTTCTGTGGAGCTGTTCAGCCCCAGCAGGATCATGCGCTGATGATATAAAATGACGAGAGAGCTACAATGCATGCAACAGCCACTTAATGAGCTAAATATCCATTAGTTTAATTATAATGCCAGTAAGAAATGAGCTCATCTGTGTCTGGGGACTGATGCAAGGGGCTCTAAGTGGGGCACGGCTCAGGTCTGGAGCTCTCCAAACACAGTGCCAAAGACCTGGAATACTGTTTGCATCAACGTAAAGGTATTTCACTGGCGCCTGGTTTATGAGCATGGCAGTGAAACGTTCGTGCAAATCTTTTCTCTTGCTGCACTTTGTGGAACGGTTTAATGCACTCTACGTGACAAACCAGCATCAAATGAAGAGACAATCGCTTTGCTGCTGCCACTTAGGCATATTTGAAAGCAGTGCCCTGTTGTGTAATTACGCTGGCCTCCAGCTCAGTCGTGAGGCACAGGCATTCCTTGGGAAGTAGTCACTGCACAATGCACGTCCTGTGAGTCATTCTCTGTCTTAGTAGCTCCTAGTTTTCAAGGAACAGAAAAAAGTACGAACGATTGAAAAGAAGAAAGAGCAACATTCGTGTTGCTAGGAAAAACAGTGTTCATGCACATAGGCCTAGTTTCTGGCTCCTGTGCTCTGTTATAATTAGCACCATAACATCACATGCTGATGGAGTCAAAATGTATTTGTCCCCACAATGTAGCATCCATATTTAAACAACTGTGGGGGACTAATCTCCTCTCTTTTTGGATGCTCTTGGCTGTTAAATAAAAGAATCAAAATCACATCTTTGGTCTCGTTTCTGGAACATCAGCAGTCTTGTCTTCCCACTTCATGGACTGATGATGGCAAGCACGGGTATTTCAAAAACCACAAGCTTGCTGGTGTGATGTGATGAGGGTAACACTATGCCCCCTTGCAATCGTCTTAGAAAGAGATGCACTTGGTGGATCGAGACTGGGAACAGTGGCTCCAGGCCAGCAGGACTTTCTCCAGGAACCAGTGCAGTAGGCAAATTAATTTCTAGGTATTACCTATATGGATTTTAATTTAGTCTCACTTGTATTTTCAAATTGGTGGTTTTCAACTCTGAAATGGGTACAGTACTAGCGTCTAGGCCAGAATCTGGGAGAACAATAAGCAAGGGAGAGAAGGAAGGACACAGGCAATTTTTGTTGCATTTCCTCTCTGCTGTTCTGCTTCATAGGACCATGTATTTCATTGCGACTCTCTGAAATTCAGGTGCGGCTTCTGTGTCTTTCCATATACTCAAATCTTGTCTGTTGGCCAAATTTGACACAAGAAAGGGCTTGGTGATGAGATAAGTGAGGTAACTGTTTTACCTTCGTAGGTGGTATGAGCCAGGAGACATTTTTAGCCTGGACTCAGGTACAAGGGGAATTGCTTAGTCACTGGGCATCATCTAATTGGATCCTCGTGACATCTTTTGACACACAGAAGTACCTGCAATTTATACCTGCAAAAGTGGGGTCCTACTTGCCCTCGTTGGTTTTTCCAAGGTTATCCAGTAAGTCAATGGCAGAGTAAATATGAAACCCAGATCCATTTTCTTCCAATTTCCCACTTTAACCTCTTGAATATAGATCAGTCTTTAAGGTAAAAAAAAAAAAAAGCCAAGTAGCAATACCATCAAGGACTGAGCAATTCAATTCCTAGCTCCATATAGGAAAATCCTATGGCATTTAATGAAGAGTTTGTTCTTTCTGTAGGAATTGTTAATCAACCAACAGCTTTTTATAAGCAGGAGTGCTCAGTAAAACAGCCTCTCATAGCTCTTATGCAGGTAGGAAGGATACAATAATGAGAGGGTCCATTTTACAGGCTGGAAGGCTGAGGCACCAACAAGTGAAGTGATTTGCCCAAGATCGCACAGTTTAGTGGCAAAGCTGGGAAGGGACCTGAAGCTGCCTGACTCCAGTACCCTGAGCCCTGATAAAACCTGAGGAGCTGTTGTAAAAATTCTGCCAAAAGCTGAAGTTTTTCTGTTTGGTATGTGGTTGATGGAAATTTCTACCACAGCCTATGGATTCCTGTTGGGTTTTTTTCCCTATTATTAAATTCTATTTAAAAAACCCAGCAAGAGAAAACATAGCTTTGAAAAAAAGGAGAAACAATTCCAAGGCCATGTGCTGGACTCTCACAAACGGGAATCAATAACCTTCAGTTATAATGTGGCTTGTGAGAAGCCTTTGTCCTTAGTTCAGGCTTTTTATGTCCAAGCTCTTTGGACTGGTTTGGGCAGAGATCACTGCTTTGCTCTGCCTTCTTCTCTCACACTGCTGAAGACAGCCGTTGAACCACCCCAGGCTGATAGAAAGCAGTCAGCTCTTTATGGAGCTCTGGCAACAGTCAGCAGCAGCAGCCCACGTCGTTGCTCAAGACTGATGCAAACGAGATGAATTATTCCATGACCCATGCAATGTTTACTGTATGAAAATCACTGAGACCACAAACAAAAAAAGGCTGAGTGGGACAATATGGCAACCATTTCCACAGCTTGGCCTTGACACACGGTGATTGCTTTTGCTGCCAGGCACTGAAAGATTTCATTATGCCTCTTTGCTTAAGTGACTGGGGGAAGGGAACAGAGCATGCCATTAAATTTTGCGTCAAGACTCTTACACAGTATACACATCTCCTGGTTTAACCGATAAATCATGTCGGGTTTTGGAGTCCTTGTATGATGAACATGTATATGCATTTCTGCACTTGGATGAGTTTCAAATACAGCTTGTGTCAGTACTTGCCATGGGAATTGCAAAGCAGGGTAATGTTATATTCCACATGCTTAGTAGGTCATTGCTTTCTGTGTGCAAATGATGTGGTATGCTTGTGCGTGTGTGCAAAGACCCACTTGTACTCTTCCACGACATGCTCACCATCAAGCTAAGGAGGTACAGGCTGGATGAATGGACTGTAAGGTGAATAGAAAACTGTCTGGAGCATTGGGTTCAAGAGTCGTCATCAATGGCTTGATGTCTAGTTAGCAGCTGAGATCAAGTGGAGTGCCCTAGGAGTCAGTCCTGGGGCTGGTTTTGTTCAGTACCTCCATCAATGACCAGGAAGATAGGATGGAGTGTGCCCTCAATGAGTTTGCGGATGGCACCAAGCTGGGGGGAGCAGTAGATATGCTGGAGGGTAGGGCTAGGATTCAGAGAGACTTAGACAAATTGGAGGATTGGACCAAAAGGTATCTTATAGGCTGTGTCCAGACATGTGCAGATGTTTGGTTCCCCAGGGACAACAAGCAGCAGCTCACCTTGTGCTGCTGCTAGTTGTCCCCAGGGAACACTGGTGCCACGTGTGCAATTTACCCTGAGTGGGGTAGGGGAGGCTGGGGCCAGCACTGGACTGGCCCCAGCAGCTTTTCCCTGGGGTCCTGGGTACCTCCTGGGGCTGCAGCAACAGCGATCCTGCCGCATGGAGCCTGGCTGACAGTGGAGCACAGCTCTGGCTGGGTAGGCTCCAGCTTTGGATGGTGCATGCTGCCACCACATGTGCCACTCCGCTTTTTTTCCCCTGTGGGTTTTTTTGACCCTTGGATATCCAAAAAAAAACCCCTGTGCCACTCCCTTGCAGCATGGAGAACAAATGAACATATGGTATGTGGTGCTGCGCAGTACCACATACTGCATGGCCATGCTTGCCTGGATGCAGTCGCAAAGTTCAAGGACAAGTGCAAAGTCCTGCACTTAGGATGGAAGAATCCCATGTACAGGCTGGGGACCGACTGGCTGAGCAGCAGCTCTGCAGAAAAAGTACAGTTAAGCTAAATGTGAGCCAACGGTGTGTCCTCATTAGAAAGAAGGCTAATGGCATATTGGGCTGCCTTAGTAGGAGTGTTGCCAGCAGAATCAGGGAAGCAATTATTCCCCTCTATTCAGCACTGGTGAGGCCACATCTGGAGTGCTGTATTCAGTTTTGCACCCCCATCCGCTACAGAAAAGATATGGACAAATTGGAAGGAGTCCAGCAGAAAGTAACAGAAATGGTTTGGGGGCTGAGGGACATGACTTTTGAGGAGAGACTGAGGGAACTGGGCCTATTTAGTCTGCAGAAGAGAAGACAGAGGGGATTTAATAGCAGCCTTCAACCACCTGCAGGGGGCCCAAAAGAAGATGGAGCTGGACTGGTCTCAGTGGGGGCAGATGACAGAACAAGGAGCGATTGTCTCAAGTTGCAGCAAGGGAAGGTTAGGTTGGATATCAGGATTTTTTTTTCCACTAGGAGGGTAGTAAAGCAGTGGAACAAGTTACCCAGAGAATCTCCATCCTTGGAGGTTTCTAAAACTCTGCTAGACAAGGTCTTGGCTGGGATGATCTAGTTTGGGCTAGTCTTGGAGCAGGGGTTTGGACTAGATGACCTCCTGAGGTCCCTTCCAACCCTCATTTTCTTGGATTCCATGATTCAGCATCTATTAAGCACATACTATTACATGCAACTTGCTAGTTTGTCCCCCTCCCATGTTTCCCATGCCTAGGACATGGGGCGGGGGGAAGGATCTATTTGAGCGTGCAGCACAAAGTGACGGGGGAGCTGGGATGTGAGAGGGCGCAAACAGGAGGTGACATGGATGTCAAGATGTGGTATGGAGAGAAGGGGGATGGATTAAGTGGAAGGAGAGGAGAACCCAGAGAAAAAGAGTTGCCAGTGATAGGAGATGAGGGGACAAGCAATGGGAAGCCAAAAGGGGCAGGAAGGAGAAAAAGGGGGTAGGCAGCCAGCAAAAAGGAGTAAAGGGGGAGAGAGGAGGAGTGCTACAAATTCAGGGAGAGAAATGAAGGGTCAAGAAGAGCAACAGGAGGAGCAGGTAAAGGGAGTGAGGTACTGGGGGAGGAAGGCAGGAACATCATTTATCGACTTGATAATGGGCTCCTACAGTCTAGTTCTGCTCCCAGGCCCTCACCCAGCCAATAAAACGACATGGGTGCAAATAACATGGCTGCAAACACTTGCAGGAGTTTATTATGGCAGATGTGCAGTGACCATATCGAAGAGCTCAGAAGGACCAGATGTGCGGTATATTGGCCCAGCACGTACAAACAGAGCCACCTGCGCTCTCATGCGCTGATACAGAACAGCAGTTCTCCCATCACTTATCTGCGCTGTGTCCAGCGTCTGGCCTTGAAGGTTTTCCCAGCCAGCTGCCCAGCCCGCCCCTACATGCAACAGGCCCAGGTTATCTGCAGGAGGGGTCAGGGACAACCCTGGGTGGGAACTGGAGAAGGGACTGATTTTGTTTGAGGACGAACCTAAAGGTCATGTTTTTACAGAGTCAACAGAAAATTTCTCATAGAGGCTAGGGGGGCCAGGATGCGCTCCTATACACTTCACCGACTTTGTCCTTATCCCAAGAGCCTGGAGAGGCAATGACGTGCAGGGTCTGAGGGAGAACTGCAGCCTACTGAAATAAAAACAACTGCCCCGTCAGATCCCCTCGACAGCACCACATGTGCCTTTATTTTATTCAACGCATATTTTTGCCTTGTCAAATAAAATCCTTTCCAAGCCAAAGGTGAAACATGTGGCTGCTCAGCTGACTAGCCCACCTCTCCTGGCCCCCAGCTTATCAAGCCAGCAACCTTCACCTATGCCAAGGACCCTTTAAATAAGCAGAGGCAAGAGCTGTGTTTGGAGGGTGGGATGTGTAATGGGGGTTACAGAAGCAGGTGCATCTGATGAAATAATGCTTTCTGGTGCCACTACTTGTTGCCGCTAATTGAAAGCAGGAAAAATGAAGGAAAGGAGTAAAAAAAAAAAGGGGAATCTTGTGGATCTGAGGACAGCTAATAAGCTACAATGCATTGCTTTACTGGTGGTTCAAATGCCAGCGAAGCTGATAGTGAATGAGAGCTACCTGCACTATGTGACAGCTTGTAAGAGTTTTAGAGCAGAGCCCAGTTCGCAGCGGACAGGTAAACACAACATGAGCAGAAAACCCAGCATGCTCACAACTGGCTCTGCACTGCCAACAGTCACGGCACGGCAGACAGGCTGAAGATGAAGCTGCAAGGCAGCAAAGTCCGTTAGTGGAGGAGCTTGCCTTGGTACTCCTGTGCTGTGCTGAGGTTTGAATCGTCAGGGTTTTCAGTTCTGCAGCTCTCACCAGCACAATATTCACACACACACATGCAAAAAAAAGTGGGAGAGACAACTGCAATATTTTTACTTCACTGGCTTAAAACGTGTGATCAACCCTTATGAATGCAAAAGCCGCTGCCAGTGCCTGCATTTGATTTCTTTCCTAAAGCTAACTTAATGCAACATCAGCTTGGAAGCACTATGCCACGAGACAAACAACATAAATCAGCGTGGCCAGCAAAACTTAACAAGAAACATGCTGCGCTCTCTATTTTTTGACATCAGATGCCAAAGCTCCATTTCAGTAACAATTACTTCCTGAAAAATGTCTTGCGTTTTTGAAAGCATAAAAATAGAGGGAAAACAAGTTAACTTTCTGGAGTGCATTTTTCTAATAAAAAGCTACTGGGTTTTCTAGTACAAATCTACTTTTCTAATACAAATCTACTGGGTATCATTTTAAATATTACTCTTTTTTTTTTCAGCCGAGTGTGTGACGCATTCCCTGAACTAAGGGATCTGTGTTAGAAGGACACAATGCTTGCCTGGATCTTTTTATACATATAACTGAGCTGAAAAATACAAAGGGTAAATCTCTTCCCTGGCGAGGTCATTATAGGTCTCCAGTTCTGTTTCTGAGTTGAGATGTGGGTTCAGTGCATGAATTGCAGAGGAAGTTGTCTTGAAAACTCAGGGCACTGGGCAGAGCTTTACAATGAAATAGCTGTTGTTCATCCCAAATCATTTTCAGGATTATATGGGTTCACCAACTTCAGACATGAATTGCATCACCTACTGGCAAACTACCATTGCCTCAGTGGATGCAGCCAACATCAATGCTACAAAGCTCAACTACAAGGGACAAGAAAGGAAAAAGGATGTTGCATCAGACTGAAACTCCTGGGGGACCCAGGTTTCAGACTGTAGTTACAAAAGCAGAGCCTGGCCATAGCACGGGGGTTACTCTCCTGTAAACCAGCAAAAGCGCTTTAATGGCCACACAGGTGGTAGCTCAGCTCCACAATTCACAACAGCAGCTCTGTGCCCACAAGCACAATGAATGGAATGGAAGTCAATCCTGCTGACTAGGACGGCCACCAACTGAATTGCCAGGACGGCTTCCTGCAGCGTATAGGCAGCCTCGGGCTCCCACCCAAAGGGTGACTGCGCAGCTCACAAGGCCTGACAGAAAGATGCCGGCATATCGCTCAATATACGTATTGGCTCAGAATATATCTGATGCAATGTGGTGCATCCAGCTCTACAACTAGCATGTACAGATCAGATAATAATGGATAGTACAGCAAGCACTTGTGCCGTAAACTATGACAGACCCTTATGGAGAATGGCATCCCCTCTCTACTGGGCAGTACTGGCAGCTCAGGTGAGAGACGCGTAGAGGTGCACTGTAACTCTGAGCAGACACGTGAGCTAAGGAGCTCTACAGACCTCCAGGCTATACCCATGGGATGCCACAGCAGCACACCGGGATTAGGAAAACAGAGGCTTGCTCCTCCTGTTCTGAGCAGCCCTGAGGATTTTACCAACTGCAGAACTGTTTCGGGCAAAAGAGCGTCTCCCGGGCACACCTGTCCTGGGACGTGA
>NW_017728932.1:8312000-8334842 GCF_001723895.1 Crocodylus porosus | reverse complement strand
GAGATGCGTGCCCCTGGGTGTGTGACAAATGTCAGCGCTGAGTAGGTGTGTAATCTGTAACATATAATAAAAGGAGACTTTATTAGTGCTGCAAATCCTTCTGAAATCTGCTGTCGACGCACATAAGGGCTCACTGGAAAGGAGCTGCTCTGGTTCGGCTTAGCACATCCTTCTGCCTGTGCGCCTGGTTGTTGCTGTCCATTTCCCTGCGGGTTTTTCCCGCTCTCCGTGCCCGAGGAGGCTGAGCCCTTCCTCCGGCTGGAACAGGCTCAGGCTGCAGATGGCAGATCCCGTTCCCCTTTCCACGCAGGTCCGGTCCCTGTGGGAGCTTTCCCCACCGAGGTCCAGCTCCCTGGGCTGAGACAAGCAGAGATCCCAGGACCGGGGAGCACACGGCTCCTGGCAGGGGATTCACCATGGATCTGGGTCCTCAAGGGCAGTTTTCCTCAAGCTTTTCTGGGGATAACTCTTCCTCTGGCGTGCTGTAATACCCGCCGAGGTGTTGGGGCTTAGACCCGACTGGATGAAAAAGGGCAGCTCCTCCCTAGCTTGCTTCTGCAGCCCCATATATTGCTGAAGGCAGGCAAAATGTCCGAACCCCAAGCCTCTGGGCTGGGGCTTGCATGTAGGAGGACTGCCAAAGGGCTTTGGAAATGTCTGAAGGCCTCGGTGGGGGTGGAGGATGTTTGCTGGTTGTACATCCGATATTAGTCCCAGGCCAGGGAGCCGAGGTGCCGTGGAGCTGTGCAAATGAAGACAGGCCCCAGCCCCAAAAGACTCAATGGGATTTGTCCCGGAGGAGGCAGGCAGCCCGAGTCTCCTTTCCGCTCTTACCCTGCTCCCTGTATCATGGGAGGTGCTTTCCCGAGCCTCGGTGTAAGGCAGAGCAATATCAGAGCTATAGGAAATGAACGTGCTGCTCCCGAGGGCTCCCACGGGCCCGGGACAGGAGGTCTTGTCTGCAGCACAGGACAGCCCGCCAGAGCCCAGCTCACCCACCCCAACCTGGCACGGGGCGCCCGGGCCCTGGCTCTACCCCTGCTGCCAGCCAGTGTCCCCCCTGCACCCCAGCCAGCCCCAGGCCTGCACTCCTCCCGCCCCACCCCCGTCATCCCTCCCTCCGTCCTCCCCTGCCCGACCCAGGATGGACCCCCAGGATCGCAGCGTTGCTGCCTCTGCCTGTCTAAGCATGTAAGTGGTGTCTCACTCCTGTAGGTTTCTGCAGCCCCTTCTCATGTCTCCTCGTCCTGGGCCCACGCACTCCAACACAGAGGCCTCGTGAGTCCTAATGTTGAGACTGCCCCTCACTCTCATGTAACCATGTCACGGGCCCCCGCCCGACTCACCTCGGCACTGCCACGCAGGCGGCCCGGCTACGCTCAAGGATCCAGTGTCACGGCGAACAGCGGAGACTCGCCCCTTGGCCAAGGGCTCGGCTGCAAATGGCGCAGACGTGGGCCTGGAGATGGAGGCGCCTCAGGGGTTTGCACTGGGACGCTGTCAACTTGTTTGGGTGCTCTCCTCGCAGCCAGAAGGGATCCAGCGGTTATCCCCAAGGCCAGGACGCTCGGGGAAGCACTGGACACCCGTCTTGCTTTTGTAGCATCTGGAAGAAAACCGAGAAGCTCAACTCGCCACTGGAAGGAGTCCAGCAGGTCTCCCTGGAGGCCAAAGCACCCAGAGAAACACCGCACGCTACCCTGACTGCTGGAGGATCGGGGACCCAGGCGGATGCTCTCCCTCCCAATGGAGTCAGTGAGACCTCAGCTAAGATGCAGCAGGACCCCAAAACGCACACAGAAGCCTGAGCCAAAGCATCCAGCTCAGGTGGGGCTGGGAGAGGGCTAGCCCAGGGGGATGTGTAGTGGGAAACAGATGGAGAGCTCCAGCAAGGAGGCCTTCCAACACCATGCACGCAGCCGGTACGCCTGCAGGCTTGGAGCTCAAGGCGTGAGTCCCACATTGGGGCGGAAGTGGCCGCCACAAGACGGTACCGTACCTGGCCTAGCGCCAAGGTGAGAACTCACGTGAAAAGTGCAACACACTTGGAGGTAGAGGGGCCCAATGGTGGGTGATGAGGGGTGCACCAGACCAACACATGCCCCAGAAAGTGATGGCTCAGCAGGGAGGCAGCGTTGCCCTAGTTGTGCACCCAGTATGAGCCAGTTAACTTCCATTACCTGCTGAGTTGTGATTTTGGACATAAAAGCCAGAAGCAGAATCCTTGCGGTCTCAAGTCTCATCAGACGCCTAGCATAGAAGAAAAGACAATATCGTCATGCCGAGATGTTGCCATAGCTAACTACAAGATCCGAGTAGAAAGGTCATGTCAACACTGTTGCACATGGACCCTCAGGGAACCGCTGAACACCACCTCCAGGCAAGTGATGCTTCACCCAGTGGAAACAATAATGTTGCAGCGTGGCGTGTCCCAGCGTGGTGGGATGTACCTGCCTCTGGCTTGAGCCCATCACAAACCCTCTCCCCACTGCAGTAGAAGTCTCTTCCATTGATTTGTCCTACCCCTTTCTGACAACAGTTCAAGCCCAGGACATGGTGCTGGCAGTGGTACCCTGGTGGAGAACTGCAGAGGGGTGAGGATGCTGCAGCACTGCAGACTCCCCGTGCAGCTGGCCCAGGCACAGCGGGATGCCTGACGCCACCCGTTGCCTGACTTCCCAGTGGATCCAGACCTGCCCTGTTTCCCGAGGCCAACCATCAAGCTGACACGGTAAGTCCTCTGTAAACCCTTTCCATGTTCCTCGACTTGTAGGAGAACGCCTTGGGCACTGCCTGAAAATGGTCAGGGTGCCTTTTGCTGCTGTCCCAACGTGGCAGGTTAGGCTTTCCAATAAATACCCTTGGGTTGTGTTTTCACCAGTCTTTTCTTTCTCAAAGGCTCACGTACAGAACGAGTGGAAAGGGGTATGTTATATTTTGAACAACACAGTACTACCTCGGCTGACACATTAACAAGGCCCTGATCCCGGAGGGCAGGATCTGCTGGGAGAGAGGGAGTGGTGGCTGGGGTCTCGGCTCAAGCCCCAAAACTTTGGCTGGGGCAGTTCGCCCTCCGCTGCCATCCCCTCCCTGCGGAGGGGCAGGCGTTCATCCCGCGAGGGGGCTGGCGAGGGACACCGGGACCCCATTTAAACCGTGACCAAAGCGTATATTGGGAAGGCTGTGGCTGGAGGGAGAGGAGCTTGTGCGTTTCTCTTTTGCTGAGTATCCTGCTCCAGGTCTGGCCTCTCCTCCTGCAAGCACCGACCCCACAAGATCCTTTCCCAAGGCTTCGAGTGATGGGCAAAGTGTCTGCGTGCATGTTGTCTGCAAGACGCTGGCCACTAACAATGACTACGTGAAGAAATCTGTACAGAACTAGCCCGCCCAAGTGCCTTGGACAAGGGTCTTCATTGTCTTGATGCGGAAATCATCAGGGATTTCACTCATGCAGGCTTTTTCTTCTGCTTTATTTATCTCGCTCTAGGCGTAGGCTTGTCTCCCAGGGCATCCTCTCAAGGAGGGCAACTGCAATGGGATGGAGAGAGGCTGTCTGCTATCGTTGACATCGAGAGCGATGCTGTCGCCAGCCACTAGCTGTGTGTGGAGGGCACTAGAAAGCCACCTCAAAAAGCCCCTGTCATGTCACCGTCCAAGTCCAGTGCTGAGGTTTGCAACCTGGACCACCCACACCCCGGTGCACAGCACGAACAGCGCCCGCCTGGACTGAAGGACAGCGCTTGCGCCCAGAGCTGCATGGATTTCTTTCCCTGAGCAAGCATGCACAATATGCTCGAATCACCGCAAAGCAACTGAATGATACCTTATGTCAGGTATTTGCAGATACACTCATGTTCCTTGGTTTTCTCTTCCGTCTCATACCCCTCCTCCTCATCTTCAACAGCAAGAGGCTAAAGAAAGAGTCTACAAAAAACTGCCTATATTCAATTCCCTACCAATTTTTGAGGAAATTGATGACCCCCATAGGCCAAGGCTGATGTCGAAGAGGGCCATTGGGA
The DNA here is from genome assembly GCF_001723895.1 of Crocodylus porosus. Lineage (NCBI taxonomy): Eukaryota > Metazoa > Chordata > Crocodylia > Crocodylidae > Crocodylus > Crocodylus porosus. The sequence continues at coordinate 8,330,823 of NW_017728932.1, read as the reverse complement.
AAAGAACTGAATCATGAAAGGTTTAGTCTCAAAGAAAAGGGACCCGGCGATGCAAGACAATTGACCTCATTAATACATTTCTTATCATGGACCCCACATCTAAACCTCCTGGCTTTGCTTTATGGAAGCGGAGCTGGACTACGTTGAACACTGCGGACAACCAGCTGCTTTGTAAATAGAATTTGATTAAAGACGTCAAGCGTGATTGTGGTTTTGGATCAGGGACTTCTGCAGGCGTCTGGCCTGCGGCTGATCCCCTCTGCCCACACAGAGGGAGACACAGATGATAAGGGTGCCGTGGGTGGGGAGCCAGGGGAGGAGCGTGGACGATCGCCCCAGTCCTCAGGGCTGGCCGGGGGCTCCTGCAGCTGGGAACCACGTGGTGCCAGCGGGCGGTGGGCACGCGAGCAGGGAAATGACTGCGGCAGGCGGGGGGAAAGGGCAGTGATTGGGAGCACAGGGCCTGCGGCACTGCCCCGGCGCCAGGAGTGACAGGTGTGCACCCCCCAGTATACAAGAGTAATCTATGTTACCATCATCTCTATGTACACTACACAAACACATGTAAAAAAAGGACCAAAGTATTTTTTTTTAAATGAAATTAATGAGTGTTGTAGTACAGGTTTGATTTTTTAGGATATAATTTGGTATTTTTCTGGTTTTGAGATGGCGAAACCTCTCGCTGAAAGGATAATTCTGGGGGTCAAGAGGAGGGACTTTTGGTGGCAAAAGTCAGGGGTTAGGGGTCAGGATTTCCCATCCCAAGATCAGGACCAGGGCACGGGGTACCCAAGCAGCCCTCGATGGCTTGCCAAAACTTGGTAAGCAGCCCTCTGCCCAAAATAAATGCCTGCCCTTGATCTACACGTGTAGTGTTCACCGGATCTGAGTCCCGGGACCCAAAGCTCTGCGGACGGTGGGACTGTGCTTTTGTAAACTGCCTACGTGGCAACCTGACCACTGCACACAGAGGCCTTGTGTCATTGCGATGTGACGCTTAAGCCTGGTTTTGAGAATGCAAAGAGCCTCGGGGACCGCACAGGCCTCCTACAGGCTCCCTGCACAGAAGCGAATGACCGCAGAAGGCAACGTTAGTAATAACAGTGCCTTGAATTGCACCCAGAACTGCATGGAAACCAAGTGTATTGGAGGAGGAGGAGGAGGAGGGGTAGATTGCTGTGATGTGTTAAAGAACCAGATGTGAAGGTTTACCTCTGCTCCACTCAGTGCAAGGGAAGGCACACAGGCTCCCCATCCCCTTGATGTCCACACACATCTCAGGTGGCCTCCCTGCCAAGATTTCCTAGAAAGACAGAAAAAGAAAATACAACACAAAGTTAGTGCTTAGCTCTAGGTCAGATACAAAAGCTGACCTCCTCAAAGCTGTCTTGGCTGCGCTGGTGCAAGACCCTGGCAGCAAGACTAATAAGAGACTGGGAACAAGAACTAAAGCACTATAAAAGCAACACGTTTTCACTGAAACCCTTCTTCTTCAGCAGTAGGCTTGACTTCATATTTCCATCCCTCCTGCAAAACTCTGCACCTCTCAATCTCCCGAGTGTACGAGCTGCTGCTTGCAGTGAGAACAAAACCAGCTCACACAAGAAGCAAAAATACCCTTAAAAGAAAGAAAGCCTACTCAAGTACAATAGTCTTTTTAAGGCTTATACGTGTCACCAGGCATTTAATCCAAACACTTTGAGTCATATATATGTAAAATCAAGCAGGGAAGAAGGGCGAGTGCATGCTCGCAGCACTCTGCACATAGCTGGGTTACTTTAACAGCGCAGGCTTTCTGTATTTGACTGCTTTTTCTTTGACAGCGTCTCCTGAATAACAAAAGGGATTTATCCTGCAAGCCCCTATCTCAGAGAGGAGACCCTGAAGGACTCAGGCCCTGTTAGTGCTCAGCACTGCAGAACAATCCGGCCCTGAGCCGAAAGCATAGCTGGCTTATGTCCCAGGTAAAACATTTAAGATTTGGGTTAAAAAAAAAAAAAAAGCAAAGCAAAAATGTTTGGGTTTCAAAAGTAGCAAGTGATTATTTTATCCACCTGGAAAACTAAGGCGGTGTAAGACTGGACTTGTATCGTACCTCTTCTACGTCCATTCAACGTGAGATCAGTCCTGTAAAGTGGATCTGGGCATTTAAGCATATGCTTAACTTGAATTCCTCATGTGGTTAGACTCCATGCCCCTACAGGCTTGGGCCCTGCAGCAATAGGCTGTTTCCTAAACAGCAGTAGTAGCAAATAGAAAACACTCCCGAAGATGGTGGCAAGTACCCAGACCCTGAGAAGGAAAAGTCCGATCTGAGTTTTACTGCAAAACTCAGGGTCATCTGCAGGAAAAAAAGGGTGCTCAGTATATAAGCAGCACAACCAGAAAGCAAAAGAGGTAAGGTTACATTTAGACTGCAAAAAATAAATCTGTTCCCAGTTCTTAATCTAGTTGGTTACTTCAGGTTACAACAGGAGTGAAGACAAGGTGAATATTATTTTAACTTGCATTAGCTGCTTGAACTCACCCCCCCATGGGAGTGATGGCAGCACCTCGTGGGCAACGTAGACACGCTCAGGGACCCATTCCCGTTGAGGGCCTCGAGTGGGTGGCTTCCACTTGCATCAGCCTCCCCCTCTGAGGATCCTGTGATAGGGATTTATCTGCTAAGGGGGCTTAGGGGCCAGAGGGAAAAAGTCTTAGTTTCCTACTGCAGGGAGCTTCTGCTTTTATGAACAATGAGACTGCAGTGTGGCCCTGTAGGATAAAAGGGCTGGTCTCATTTGTGCCACCTTCTTTCCAGCAAGTCTGCAGCACTGCAGGACAGAGAGAAGAAAATGCAAAGCCCAGCTCAAGCAGGTCACAGATTACACCCACTGGAGCTGCAATCCAGTTGTCTTTTCAAGCAAGGCACTGGCCAGGGAACTGCTAAACAGGGACTGGGACCCACACTGGCCTGCAGAGCACATCAAAGCAACTGGGTCTCAGACATGGTGGAAACCTCTACAGCCATGGCATTGGGGGTTGTCTGGGGAAAAGTCACTTGTGGGGATGGGATGGCTCTTGGAGTTGGAGATGAGCAAAGCCGGGCAGCGTGGCAAGAAATGGGGGATGCCACAGCAAAGAGGCTAGTGGCTAGTCATTGCACACTAGGGATCGGCAGCTCTCTGTTCACCTCAGCACCTTTTCTGTGGGTTTCTGCCCCAGGGGCCAGAGTGGCTACTCCCCTCCCAGTCTGCCCTAACAACCACAACCCTGACCCCTCAAATGCACGGGACGGGGCCAGCCCAGCTCCGTTCCCCAGAACAAAAGAGTACAGGGTCACCTCCGCCCAGCCGCCCAAGCAGTAGCCAGGGTTTCAGATCTTCCTAGTTGCTCTCACAGGGAGCATCTACACATGCAATTAGTGTGAAGCAATAAACTCTGGAGTTTATTGCTCCTGGGTGCACCCTTTGAACTTGCGCCTGCGACTGCAGCGCATTGAGCTGGGTCAGAGCACCCCTGGCTGGCAGAGGGTCCAGGGGGTCAGCCTGAAAAGCCAGGGCTGCTCCCCCCCAGCTTGATGTGCTGCAGAGGGGCTGGCTGGGGTACGAGGGTGCTCCACTGTGGGGCTAGCCGGTAGGCAGCCTCCCCCTGAAGCAACCTTGTGCCCAAGCCACCCACATCAGGATGCATGACTGCAGAATTAAAAACTCTGCAGCAGGATAATACTTATAAATTTTATTGCATTGTAAATACAAATACTCTCCTGTTGAGGAGTTAATTTGTTTGCTCGAACCTAATTGCCCTGCACACGTTGACCCTAGAGTCAACTCTGCAGTAAACATCTCGTGTAGATGCACCCAGAGGAGAAGCTGGGTTCATCCCTCACCCTGCATTGGTGGATGCATTCTCCATCTTCACAGCTATCCAAAGCAGAGGATGGTCAGGACTCCATCCACTTGCTCAGGAAATCACATCAAGTATGCTGCTGATCCCAGGCCTGGTGCGGGTATCCAGGCTTTATTCCACAGGCCGTCCACCCACATGCTCTCCTGGCTGTTTGTGGTGACACTGGCTCCATGTCTTCCGCCCAAGAGGCTCAACTCTGTTGCTGGGACTTCAACCCTCTGCATGTCTCCCTGTGTTCCCTCCCTGTCCATCTTGAAAGCGATCTTCAGGTCCTTGCTATTTGCATTAGTTTCTCACTGAGTGATGACTTCCCCTTTCCGTTCAGAAGTCCTCCCCTCCTGCCCCCAGCTGCGTCCTGGGAGAGCTTGTTTTCAATTCTCATTAAAAACCTCATACAGCAATGCAGATAGCTTTGGTGGTTGCTTTATAAAACAATACAATTAATCAAATAAAGGTCCTTAATTTTACCAATATGCTTAGATTTGGTTGCTTATGGCGTGCAAAGGTCGTCAGGATTTACCAGCGTCTTCTAAGAAAGTTTCACTTGGCCAGAGGCCTGTTAGCTCCAGCTGAACACGCCTTGCTCATTTAATTCTCACAGTCACATTTATTTGCAGTAGCTGAGAATATCCTCTCTTACAACATTTACCAGTCAAAAGGACAACGGTGGTGTGGGCAAGGGCAACCTGTTCTCATCTTCATCCCAGAGCAAGCTGCAGACCAAAGCACACCGCACCATTGTACGTCGGGAGCAAAAATGGAACCGAACCGACAGGATGCACATGTCTAAAAGGAGGGGTGCAAACTTGTCACAGCAGGCCAACTCCATGTATGAGGGCTTTACTTCTATGGTGCCTGTTTTGAAGCCTGATACAACCCAGTGCTTGCTGCTTTGGGAAAAGCTCCCCAGACTGGGATGCACTGGGACACAGGACTGGAAAGGGCCTCCCACTGAGCCGAGTGCCTGCACTCCCAATTCTTTCTCCAAAGGACCTACTAAATCATCCATCTCCGACCCCTCCTAGACACCACGACCACAAAACACCCTTAGACCAAAACAAAAAAGAACCCCACAATGCAGCGAGCAGGGGAGAGGGGGACACGTGCAATGGCAGGAAATTTGGGGTGCAATTACGAAAGGTCGAGAATCTCGGCTTTAGAAAACGATATTGCCCTTATGTCGTTAGGTAATATCGCCTCCCCTACTAAAATACTGTATCAAGTTAAAATGAACAAACAGCTCCAGATGGACCTGATTTATAACCTACAGCAAAAATACTAATTCTCCTGTAGTGACTTTCAGCTGAGGCGCTCAGAACACTCCAGCTAATTAAGCCTCACAACCTGCCCGTGATTTATTATATTGCTGAGGAGGATCAAAGAGCTGTGAGGTGGACAGATGTGCCCAAAGCAGCAAAGAGGCTTGGTTACTGCATCAGGAACAAAACCCAGGCCCCTCCCTCCTGCATAGCTTGAACCCTAAACCACATCACCTGCTTTTAAAGGGGAAAAAACCCCCCTCTAAATGTTAGAATTGAATCTGTTGAGGCATACGAATGCTATCCACAGTATTTCAAAATGTCATTGAAATGGTAGTAGTTCTCACCCAAACTTAATCATGAAAAGCATACGTTTAAGTAAAGGGTTACATACTCCAAGTGAATGACATGAAACATCTCCTGGACGTGCAATTCTGACAGTTTCCATGGCAAAGAGATATCACCCCAGGGAGACACAGGCAATAGAAAGAGAATACTCTGTCAGGGAAAATTCAATAGAGTAATTTATGCATTTCAAACCCAGTGCAGAACGTGCGCAGTTGTGAACAGGTTCAACCTGCCTCACTAAACTGAGAGCTGAATCTTGTTCCCATTGTCTTCAGTGGACTGGACACAACGGAAATGGGCAAACAGAAGTCACGGTGTAGGTGGGCAACTGAGTCAAGAATGAGACTCCCAAGTCTCCTGATCCCCAGGTCTTCATGGCTTACCACTGATTGATGCTACCCCTTAACAGTTAATGAAAGCACATGGCATCCTTCTGCCTCCAGGGCACGGGGTACCCATGCAGCCCTCAATGGTTTGCCAACACTTGGCAAGCGTCCCTTCGCCCAAAATAATTGCCCACCCCTGATCTACATGTGTAGTGTTCACAGGATCAGACGGCTGTGGTGTGTCGAGCAAAATAGCTTCATGAGCCATGCTCTGGCACACGTGCCGGGGATTGCCAACCCCTGCACTAGAAGATGTCATCACACACACACACACACACACACACTCGCTTTCCACAAACCCACTTCTGCATCAGGAGCGTGGTTAAAAGTAGCCCGAGTGCAAGCAAATACAAAGTGACAGCTGTTCATAATTCCAGCACTCCTCAGCCACGTTTGCGCATTCAGAGAAGACAGACAACAGGTTAAAAAACACTTCTTTAGGGTAAGCAAATACTAACATCTACCGTTTCCTTGTAAACATGTCATTTGGCAACCTGCTTTCAAGAAAGTGAATGCTTTGTGTATTGTAACTGAGATAAAGCAGGCCATTTTTGTATTTGTACACATTTACTGGTAAAAAAAGAATATTCATCTGGAAGTGATTTGTTAAATCAATTAAATAATGTAGTAGATGGGCAGTTGCTTAGTAACTTACACAATACGAGCACCACAAAACAACACTGATGCTGGCAAAAGTATATAATGATAGCAAATCAACAGTTCCTGAGCTTGGAAGAGCCAATTCAGAGAGCAGTCAAATAGTCTCTAGTAGGGAAAAGAAACTTATGGTCCGTTTCTGTTTCCTCTTCATGGCTTCAAAACAGCACCTAATCACCCAGCTCATACAAAGATGATGAATAAATAATAACCAAAAAAAGGACATGGCCTATTCCCACAAGGTGTTGCAAACCATTAAAGGCCACTGAGAGCTAAAGAGTTTATTTAAGAAACAAATTAAAAAGTTCCTGTTAACCGTCTGGCAATCTATCAAAACTCTGTGTATTAAAAAAATAACCTAGGGGCATTTAATTTTTATACCATTGCCACTGCACCTTGGGTTGACATGTCAGCCATCAACTTTGGAACTTACTAACTCGACGTGCGGTTACTATCTCCTGAGTAGAACAGCAGTCTCTACTTCAGTCGCACCCTCCATCTCACAGCCTCAAAGCATCTTCCAAATGTTACTGAACTGTGCATCCTCATAACTTCCCTGTACAGCAGGCATTTCCATCCGCTTCATAGGAAGGCAGAGACTCATAGCTAGGGCTGTCATATCTTCCCTAAATCACCCAGCTGTATAGTACAGCTCATGTGGAATGCAAGATTGTTCACTGTTTTACATGCAAGACCTACGGAGCAGGTTGAACCAAAAGACAAATATCAGCATGACTTCTACACTTCCTTTTGTCTGTATTACAGAGAACCTGAATATTATGAGCCAGCCTCTTAGGTGGTACACATCAGTATAACACCTGACTTCCGTGAAGCTATGATAATTTACTCTATTTGTGGATCTGGTTCTATGGCTAATATAGGCAAAGGGTTGTATCAAAGGTACCCTTGACCCTAGATAACGTACCGGCACAATCCCTGCATTCCTCTCACTTTCATGATATAAGATGCAGGGATATATTAAAGTTGATCTCATGAGGGTATTAAGCAACTTTTGTACTGCCTTTCCCTTACCCTGGAATTGCCCCTTTCACAACAGCTGCAGAATTGCAGTGTGTCATCGGCTGGATTCTGAAAAGCAGTTTGGGTAATTCAAAAGCATGTGAAAACAATTATAAAGTATTGCTATAATAGCCAGCTGTGTATAACCATATAAAGAAGAGTATAGCTGCTGTACGGATAATGGAAAAGAACACGGATGTTCAGCATTTCCCGCGCCCTCCCCTGCCCACTTCTCTTGCTGCTTCTTTATGAAACTGGTAATCGCCTTTTTTCAAAAATAACAAAATGCAGATGCACGAATCTTTTATTTATGCTCTTTGTAAACAACTGTTGCTTTGTAACAAAACATGAACATACTGTATGGTGATATCACAAAAGATCAAGCCAGGAATAAAGAAACAAAACCAAACCCAAACCCCCCCAGACATGCACATTACAATGAAAAAAAGAGTTAGCTGATTCTCTTCTGTTCAGCTTGAACATGCTTTGGTCCAGATGCCTTTCAGTCACAATCATCTTCCATTGGCACAGCTGCCTGGGTCCGCTTCTCTTCCTCTGGGTCCCCTGGAAGGATGCTTGTGACTGTTTGAATGAGTGACTCAATCTGCTCTTCTGTCAGTCTTTCTTCACTTTCCTCCACCATCTGTAAATATAAAAAAATAAAAACAGTCTACTGTAATTGTAAAATCCACACTTCCTCTGTTGGCTCCGGGAGGAAAAGCTGCATACTACATTAACTGGACATTACACATTATCTGAGATCATAGGCAAACTTGTGCTTGCAAAAGTGCAATCTTTACAAATATTATGATGAAATAAATAGTTGTTCCCCACTCTGAGCCAGAGTTGAAAAACCCACTTTCTAAGATGCATGCCATAGATCACCCCAGAATACAGTTTTAGTGCTAAGTCATGGCATTTCAAAAAAAATTAACGGGGGAGTGGGGGGATTGGCCCTTTTATTATGAGTCAAAACCGTTCTAGAAACACCTGGTTTAAAGTTTTCCAAATCATCTGCATGACTCGGAAGTCTAAATCCCAGTTTCAAGCCAGATTTGAGCATAAATCTCATCTAAAAATCAGTGTGAGTGAAGCTTGTAAGTGCCTAAATCAACTCTGGAAGCCAGATTCCAGGAACTGTGGAGGATGCTACCCTTTGTCTAGAGACTCCGGCTCTGTCTGGGGGGACTCCAGTGTACTCGGCTGTCCTCGCTCAGAAGAAATCCTTTTAGCATTTTGTGTGGGTGGGAAGTTTAAAGAAGGAAGTTGATATGCAGAAACATTTGGAGCAGAATTTAAAAAAACGCTCAGCCCTTGCCTACGCTCCCGCTGAAGTAGTCAAGGGGAGTTTCTACCAAACTATAATGGGAACAGTAAAGGCTAACCCTGAAGGCTTGTGAAAATCGCACTTGTTGGGTGGGTTGGGTTTTTTAGTCATAAAAACATTTTATTGTTCATATAACCCAGCACACTAGCAAAAAACGTCGAGCTCTGCCACATGCAAAGGAGCCCAGCGGACTCTGCTCATTCTGAAACTGTCAGCTCCAAAAACGCATCAAAATGCATTAATTCTCCCTGTCTCTGTCCAACCATTTATTACTTCAGCACATAACAAAAGGGAATAAACAGGATGGGAAGATGCAGCTTACACGAACTGATAGGAGGTTCAGAGCAATATACGACATAAAGACTGCTTGCTTCCAGACTTTCAAGGGATTGGTTTTTTTGTGTGTAGTAGTTCCTATTCTGCAAAAGCTACAGCAGACACATTTTGCGTGCTGTTCATCTTTGTTAAGTGCAGACACAGCCTGCCTGGTGCCGTGCAAAGGAGAGAGACAAGGGTCACTTGTAAAGCCATAGCAAAAGTTTAGGTGCAGAATTTTAATTCTTTCTCCGAGGGCAGGTTTATGTTTCAAATCATAACAGGAAAAACAGTCCTTGCTCCTTAGTGCCTCCAAAAAGCTTCTTCAGAGCTTTCTGCGCCACCTTGTACAGTCGGTTTCTCTACTTAGGTCTTCATTTTGCTGGGTGCAGCGCCTCCTTCCAAATCTTTTCTCCTGAGACAGTCTCCTGTGGGAACCTTCTTACTCCCCACAGATCTCCTTCCCCTAACTGAGCGACTTACTTGGCCAAGTAACTTGCAAGTTATCACTTGATCCCTGGCCTCAAATCCTTCACTCCTTAGATACGAGCGGGACTAAATATTTCCCCATTAAGAGGCCACCCCATCTCCCATTATAAGTCATCGTATTAAAAAAAATCTAGTTGGACTCTAGCCTCAACTGCCTGTCCCTAGCCCATACAACATAAAGCATGCCATTACCGGCGGACAATAAATAATGTTCCCGTCAGATTGATTATGGATCTAACCTCTTTTTAGATTGCAAAAATCTCACAGCGACCCTGCTACCTGTGCAAAACAACTGTCCTGCTGTGAACAGAAAGAACTTGTCAGGGACCAGAAAGCAAGCAGAATGGCAACTTCGAAAACAAATGAAACCAATTAAGAGTTTCTTTTTTTGTATAAAAAGCAGCGTGGTGGGTTTTTTTCCAAATGTCCTTCGTAGAGCTGTGATTTGCATTAATTATGGTCCCAAGTCAAGGCAAGTCTAATCAGTTCTAGTTAAGTTGGCAGCTATCCAGGTACATCTTGCTTTCCAAACCCTGAAGTGGCATGCCCAATTAAACAAAATAGCTTTTTGTCCTACAAGCCACATCTTTATACAATCTGCTCAGGTTTCACCAGCCATTAGCACAGATCCTGGAGGAGGGAAAAGAACCCAACTGGAATCTGCTTATGCAACAGACAAAGGGAGGCCCGAATCATCAGCCGAGAGAAGGAACAACTGTATTTGGGGCTTCCTCTTGCCTTATGAACTCTCAGAGCGGTGGCTCTCAAAATACGACAGGTCCATGACCTGAAGGAGGTCTGCACAGCATTTGCTATTAAACTGGCATTTTTTTTTCTCTCTTGCTGATACCTGCTTTTATAACTACATGAAAAGAAGCTCCATATTCTTTCACAACTTTTGAGAGACAAGGATTTCTTAGGGTAATATCTTTAATTGCACCAACTATGCAGTGGGGATCAAATTAGGCAAGCTTCTGAATGTAAGCCATTCTTCCTCAGGTCTGATCGTAATGAGCCTGGCACGGCAAAGTAAAGAACGGCAGGGGGAGCGGGTGGGAGAAATTCCCAGGGGTAGAGCTTGTCTAACTCTATCCCAATTACATAGCTGGTCCAATAAAAAGTAGCACTCTTAAGAAATCCTTGCCACTCGCATAATTTCTGGATCATCTCAGCTACAACAGTGCTCCTACACTACCTTAACTACTTCCACAATACTTTTCTGTAGAAACCTCAGAGATGCTGAACAGAAAGGGAGCTGCCCAGAAGAAAATCCCTTTAGTAAGAGTCTTTGCTATGTAATGTTGGAAGGCCTGATTCCAGGTCACCTCACCAGACCTTGCAAGTGATCACAACCACTGGATCCTGGATTCGGTATCAGAGAATGAGATCAACAGAGGGCGAGGGTGATCAGGTCTTATTGAGACAAAATGCTCTTAAGCCATGTCACGTTTCTTCTTCATAGGAGACAATCCCCAGCTTTATCTTTTCTGAGAATCAGTCTGTCTCAGGAGGCTTAAAATTGCAGGTCACGCTCTCGAGGCTATTTATACACTAGTTTTATGAGAGGACTCTCCCCTCACCTTCCATAATAAAGCTGAGCCAAACAATCAGGAGTGTCACACGGCGTTGACAGTCCTAAGAGCGACGGCACGAGAACTTGTTTCAAGCATGTATAATATAAAATATGAAAGTGATGACAAGCATTAATTTCTGGGAGCTTCTTCATGCAGTCATTCCAGTTAGCACTGCGAGGGGTACTGGGGGACAGTCGGCGCTATCCTGGGCTACAGAAAGAAGTACCCTGAGAGGTACCTGCATCACCCATCCCTGAACATCGTGCTCTGTAACAAATATGACCACCCCAAAGGATCACTAACAGTGGTGTAACTACAGCACAGAGAATGGGGCTACTGGCCCAGGTGCCAACTTGGTGGGGGGGTGACAAAAAGAGGCAGCTGCTGAACAACTGCAATCACAGCAGCAACTGGAAGTCCCTGTCGTCACTATGCCCCGGGCACCCAGCTGCATCCCTACTGATGACTCTCCATAACTGATCACTAAGGTATATAAGGTATCACCTTATATCACCCCGGCCAAATATCTGTCCAGCCTCCTCTTGAAGACCCCCAAGGTAGGGGAGAGTACCGCCTCCCTTGGGAGCCCATTCCAGAGCTTGGCAGCCCTAGCTGTAAAGTAGTCCCATTCTTCTAAAATAAGTGCAATGATGTTGACTCGTGTTTTAATGCATCTTCCCCTGCTAAACTGACTGACAGGGCTTGTGCACAATCAGGGGTGAGTGAGATCATTGAGCTGTTCGGTGAGCAAGGATGCACTGACCATGGCAGGGGGAGGGAGGGGAGTCCGTCTATGTGGACTTTTGAGGTGGCTATAGCCCACCCTGTAGCCGCGCCGCTGTTGCCCACCCCCCCTGCCCTGAGCGCAGCCCTGGCCCAGACCTCCCACTGGGAAGATGCCAGCGCAGCCCCTGGCCCTGTGCCCACAGTGGGCAGCCTGCTCTCGTCTTGCGCACAAATTCGGGGGGGCACATGCCCCCCATGCCTCCCCCAGGGGTGCATGCAGCGGCAAAGAGCTGTCTCCCTCCGCTCCTCCTGGACGAGCCACCCATGGCTCACCCGCTCTCAGCAGGGTCACATTCACTGCTCTGGCTAAGGAGTGCTTGCCCCTGCTCCACCTCCACTCTCACCGGTGGGGCCTCTATCTGCCCTCCCCACCATGCTCCTTCTTTTCCCCAAATACTTATTGGCCAGATGCTGCTCTCCAAGCGCCCAGCCTGCATTCCTGGTCGTGTGCATGCGTGCGGCTGTGCGACCAACTGCCAATAACATTAATTTTGCCTTTTATCATCGCTGATCTGATATGGACTGATATATAAGTGTACCTCCAGTTGTGAAATCTCTGTCCTTGGCAGTTTTTAAAGACCTGGCTAGATACAGCCTTGCCTGGGACAATGTAGTTGGGGATGGCCCTGCTTTGAGCAAGGGGCTGGACTAGATGTGACCTCCTGAGGTCCCTTCCAACCCTCATTTTCTGTGATTCTATGATTTGATATACTGCAATGACTGATAGACAAAGTCTTTTATATCTGGTTGGCTATAAATGCTCGTGTTTCTGCAGTGCCGCATAATCACTTTAAAGAGTTCAAAAGATCAAAAGAATGAGCTAAGGATTTTTTCTTCAAAGAAAGGCCAACTGTAATGACTTATTATGGAAACTTACTAGGCAATTAGAGAACAGCAAAGCAGCATGCTAAAAACCAAGAAATAAAGATTAAGCATGAAGAAATGCACCTAAAGAGACAAGCAAGAAATGATGAAAATGAAAACATCAAAGAAAGGAAATAAAAGCTGATTTTCGTAGCTCATTCCAGGTACATCAGATCTGAGCCCAAAGTCTTCTGATTTGTAATTTCAGATAAAAAAAATTGCCAGCTTCTTATCACAGTAATAACACTGGATTATCCTAAGATGACAGGAGAAAAAACACAAAAGGAAGGAAACAAACCAACCCACCTAACTAGTGTCTTCCTTAATAAAAGTTCCATCAACAAATCAGTTCTTCTAACAACTTTCTCAAATAAAAACTACTTTAACAACCAGAGGTCACTTTCACAGGTCACGCTACATGCACACGGTATGGCAGAGTTAGCCAAGGTTTCAACTGGATTGGGTAACAGCAATAATTAAGCTCTCCTTGCTTAAGCTGTACTTGGAGATACCGGTGGACTCCGAAAAGCTGTATACAACTAGTGGAAAGTAGCTGGCATTTAATTACAGTAACAAAATGTACATGTTAAGTACTCTCCAAAATACAACCAGAGTTGTATGTTATTCTCTAGCCTTGGAAAAAGAGACATCCTTAAAATCAATGGGGAAGAAAGGCAATTAACCAGACTGTCTATGTGCCTTGTTCAAAGATACTGCAATATTTCAGCATTCACCTCTTTACTACCCAGAAATCACTGTAAAATCTCTCTGTAACAGTTGCTGCAGCATATTGATGTCATTCATAACAACATCTTGTATGCTAGAAGAAATACAATTGTGTGGCTCTCAAAATCGATGCACTGACAAACCGCATGCCAATTATGCCTTCCATCTGACGTGGACAAATGATCATCAGTAATTAAATTCCCCGTGTGACACATTAATACTGTGAGCAATAGGGTTGTTCCATCATCCTGCTGGTGCTCTTAAATGGTCTCAAGGGTCAATGCAGGAGTTAGGAAAAAAGGTAGCAAACATTGTTCTTGAATATGATTGGCATAAAATACCTTCAGCTGAAAGAGAGCCATTTCCTTTTTTATAGCCTGGGTGTCTAAGTTGGGTGTCTAAATCCATATTTTTAGACTCCTCAGGAAAAGTGAGTTTTAGACAAGATGACCATGCACAATTCATACCAAAGTCAGCAGCTGCAGCAGTGGTGTCCCCCCTTGGAAGAGGAGGCCATTTTCTTTCATGTAGAAACCTGAAGACAACTGTTAACTTATATACATTGGTCTCAACTGTTAGGGCTTGATCCATGCAATGAGCTGAGCAATATGCCCCTTGCTTAAATTTAAGCATGTGACCAGTCTTGTTGACCTTGAGGGGATACACCAAGGCTTAATTTTGGACACCTGCTTTAGTGTCTTGCTGAATTAACGCAGCCATTTACACCAATGCCAAGTGAGCGTAAACTATTACTAAATAAAAATGATAGGGATCCACACCACTTTACTCCAGTTTAAATGTGCCCAAAAAGCACAGGAAATGCTGAAGTGGGTTGATTTGAGTACTCTGCTTTGAGGCACCTAAGTGAAGTATTTACTCATTTAATATTTGATCACATGTGTTGTTATTTTTTGTTTCTTCATTTCCAAAGCATGGACTTCCCAATATAAAAAACCCAGAAAACACACACACAATCTTCCTGCTACAGCAAAATGAAAAGCCAAATTGCTCATCAACTGTAGAATTAAATAGACGATGCTGCCGTGTTCAGTAATAACCGCTACTGGGAACCAAACCTGTACTTATTAAATAAATGTGTGTGTGGAATAATTAGGTACCATGCAGCCCTTTCCAGCTGCACTTTTAAGAGCAGTTTCTTTTTTTTTAATTGGACTATAAATCCAAACTTCTCAGAGTCAAAATAACCAGCATTACCAAAGGAGATTCAGTACCAGAATGACATGGAGCAGTAATGAGGCCCCGATAAATTCTCATTAAAAATGTTAATTAGCAAAAGCTTTTAAAAGTTTTAAATTAACAAGGAAAAAAAAAATCAGACACCTGACAATGAGAAACTCTCTATATCAGCGGTTTTCAACCTGTGGTCTGCGGACCCCCTTTGTCTAAGCAGACCACAAAAGATGACTATGATGATTCAAAAGTATGTGAATAACCACACTTACAATTCAAAGGGGTCTGTGCCTCCATTCAAAAATGTTTAGGGGTCCACAAATGAAAGGGCTGAACAACACTGCTCTGTGTTAAATGGACTATTAAAATAATTTAATGGAATATCAGTAAAATGTTATTAATGAAATAAAGAAGCAAATTTGTATGTACAGAGGTGCATACCCACACAAGCTACTGTATGCAAACTACGTGGCCTTTATTCTACAAATATTTCTCCAGAAGTTAATCTGTAAAGAGCAGTCCCACTGGACTTAATGCAGGCACGGCTTGAAGCTCGACTATTGTTTGCTATGGACATATCCTACTGCTGCTGCTTGCACAGAAGTGTATTGGGCTTCTTTTTTCCATTCCTTTTGTCCAACAGTTAAGATTTTAAATCATTGTTTATCTTATCTAAATCCCAGAAGAATAATGAGCAGACAGCAAATGCCAGAGAATGAATTATGTAAGGACCCACCAAAGAAGTCTGAAATAATGTGCATTGAGGTAAACCATTTCTGACGTGATAACATGACTTGGGCTGGTGAGCAGAACAGCCTGCGAGCTTGACTATGTCTTTCTGTGGACAATTATTTTAAGACTTTATTAAATCTAAAAAGCAATACGATGTAATGAGAAAAGAAAGGTGCATTCTGGTTGCTCTTAAAGCCACCAAGCAGAATACAATGCACGTTTGTTCTTATGAAGGAGATGCACACCGTATGCAAGGAGATACCTGCAGTTTCCACATATGAAGAACATATCCAAAATGTTCATCAGTGCCATGCAGCTAAGACAGACTATAAATATAGCAAACGACTGAATGTGGTTGGATTCATCTCTTTCTGAAAGGTTATTAGACAAGTATGTAGAGGGTGGGCAGTAATGTGTATTACTGAGAAAATAAAACATTTCAGCTCCCCGTCATCTTGCATTTTTCAGAGGAACATGTGAAATTAATATTTTGTTTGTCGACAATAACAGCCTGCCAGCCTGTCTGCCAAAAGTGGAAGGCATGAGGCAGTAAATCCTTGGGTCTATGAGTTTTAAATAGACTAAATTAAAACCTACTGCTCCAGAGAGAGAGAGACGCAAAGCAATTTATTCATTCAGGAGATGATCCTCATCCTAACCTATCATTGTTAAAAGTCAAGTAAAGCCTGGCTCGGTGTCATGGTTAGATCAACACCATTGTCTTGCTTTTTTTTTTTTTTTTTTTTGCAAGCTGCTGAGCTAGGAACAACATATGCTTAAGATTAAATTTGGAGGTTGAGAGAGTTGTTCTGTGTACAGTACTTTTACTCAGTGGGATAGGGATTAGAATTGCATGCTCCTTTTGTTCTCATTTGAAACTAAATCCCAGGACACAGTCTGGAGAAGACAAATATAAACAATGAGCAACAATTTATACCAGAAGGAAAAAAAATGACCTTAATTAAAACACAAGGTACTTCTCCACAGAAATCTGCCTTTTAGACAAATTCTAGTTCCCCTCATTTATTTCTTGCACGGTACCAAATGGAAGGAGGCATACAAGATGGAACAGGAAAGCCATGAAACTAAAAGGATATCAAAATTAAATATTAATTTACTAGAGCTATTCAGAGTACAGTGGAGTAAATTTACACACATACCTATATCTAACTGAGTAAAGTTTGGTGCATCCAAACCCTATCAGTCACTGGATTTGAAATTTGTTCCTGAAGTGCCTCTTTATAAAATGTAATTCGTTTACTTGGGGGTTTGTTTGTGAAATTAAGGCCAGAAACACTCAGTATCTATTATTGCTTTAAATCTAAATCCAGGGATTAGTCAAAGTCTTTAAGAAAAATGGTCATATAATGAGATTCAAGGCAATTTTTGTACTCGTATTAAATCACCTGTGTATTTTGCCTCTGACTTCCACAACAGCTAGAACAACATGCCTACGCATAGGCAACCCTCAACCTGCTGATGTGAAAGACAAAATTCCCAACTGGTTTCAACGGCGCTCTGTTTTTACATGTTCAATCCCTTCTTGAAGCACAGCGGCTCTACTGGTCAACGGCTGCAGCATCACTACATCTTTTGCCGTGATACCCAGTCAATGGCCATCCATTACACAAGTCCCGAAGGCAGAATCATTTGCTGGCTGTGGCTACTGGTGTTTTGCTATTTCATATGCACAAAAATGAGCTGTGATTTGGTAGTGTTATTCCCAATGGTTTTACTAGCTTAATGAAAGATCTTTGCAGCTGAAGTTTTCCACCAGCCTAATTTAACACAATGTGAGTAGCACACTCACCCTGCCTACTACAGGCTTTGGAGAAACATGCACAGGTAGAATTGCGCAGGTATACTGACACAGCCGGAAACTTCCTGTAATCCTGAAGAGCTCAGTGACTAGTCAGATCCAGACTTGCACCCAACTATAACTTTCTAAGAGTAACTCCTACCTTGAAAAGACTGCATTGGGTTGTTAGACTAGAGATTGGTTACCGTATGAAGCAGATGAATTCACATTTAACTGAAGCTTCATAACTGCAACACATCAGTACTGCAAGAGGAGCTCTAACTCCACTATTGCTGGTGCCTGAAAGGGCTGAGGTACGATAACAGTAACTTCACTGCAAGTACAAAAGCCAGTTTGCTTTAATTGCTTCTCCTAATGTTGTGCTTTTCCTGTACCTTTAAAAGAAATGAAGAGTTTTCCATCTGCCGAGTATCTCTTAGGTAAATATATTCTTGAACAGATTATAACTGCCCTTTTAATAACTGTGACAGCTATTTTTAATGTATGGCACTGCATCAGACAGAACGCACAGTGGAAGGTAGGTCTGATAGGAAAAGGGGCAGTTTTGTAGGAAGGTCTCACAGAGGATTAGAAAATATGAAGGTATAAAAATATATGAAAAAGGGTAAATTCTACCAGAACCATTAGAGTAGCGCATAGCATGCAGGGCCCCGAGCTCGGTGTGGCCCCACTGCATTCTGGTTGCAAATCCATTTAATTTTCCACTGGAGCTGTCTCAAAAGAGTAGGGACCTGAAACTGAAACTCTGCCTGGGGCCCAGACAAGTTAAACCCTGCTGCTAATCAGCAGGTGGCCATGAGAAAGTGATTACTCAGCTGACCTTCAAGGTGAAAGCAACATTATTCATTCAAAAGCTCTGAAAGGCTGGGAGCATTGCCACTTACCAGCTGTATCTCGACGGCAGTCACAGGCCTGTGGTTAATCAACTGTAGCTTTTCTGCTCTGTTTAAAGGCAAACAAAACCAAGACAATATTTTACAATACTGTATCATTTGGGGATTTCAAATGAATAAATGGTCCAATGCAAACACTTCCCTGGTAATTTAAACTTAAAACTCATTTCCATGGGTGATTCTTACTGGATCTGCAGCAACGTAAGACCCTGAACACCATAATATATCTATCAAGTATCCTATGGCTATATTTATTTCTTGTCAAGTCATGTTTTTATTTACTGGACCCAGGTGATAACAAAATTCCATCACAATTCTTAATTTCTACATACCAATTTTCATCTTCTGGACTGAAATTTCTATTCTTGGTTCGTGCCTGTTATTAAATATTAATAAAAACAGTTTGCTCTGCTGAGGATTTTAAAACATTTTGTATATAAACATTGATGAATGAATCCTCAACAGTCATAAGAACAAGGCAAATTCTGTTATGCAGGCTGCCCAGCTCAGAGTGCAGGACCTCCATCTAACCCAGGAGGTGCACAG
>NW_017728932.1:8302809-8311900 GCF_001723895.1 Crocodylus porosus | reverse complement strand
GCCTGGGGATTTTTAAAAGGAAGTTAGATGAGCACCTTGCCGGGGTCATCTGACCCCGGTGCTCTTTCCTGCTCAGGCAGGGGGTCGGACTAGATGATCTACCTAGGTCCCTTCCGACTCTAGCTACTATGAAACTATGAAACTATGAAATGCTGACACACAGCAGCTAAATGAACAGCTAAATTCATTTAACATTGCATCTAGGTTTTTAACTATTCCCTAGCCATTCTTTATGTCCAGAAAAAGATTGTTTCAAGAATATGCATATGTTGAAATATTTCAGGTTAAATTTAAGTTAAAATTCTTATTAACTTCCATGGAGTAAGGATTACATGCCCACATGACCTAACCATACACTTGGATTCACTAAGTCTAGCGATGCTACTCACTAATCTACAGATCTAAAAAAGACATTACAACATTTTCCCTTTTTAAGAGCTTTACTAAAGAACACTTTTTTGGTGGACAAGTATCCTCAAAGCATTCAAAACAACATACTCCAGTTACAGATCTATAAGTGATAATACTTATTTGTTATCCTAGTTAAATATGTGTCCACTCAATAGCAAAGCCCAAAAGTGCTGTCCTAATTCAATTTTTTTTATCTCACTGGTCTCTGAAGGCGTATTTTAACATTCTTGTCTCGTTGATCAGGTCAATATTCGAAAGCAACTAGTGATCTGATCATACCTTAGTGGCTTAGGAGAGAACAGCACAGGAATATCACACCATTAGAGATACTATCCGTGAAAGAATCTGCAGCAAAAATTAAATCTTCCTATCACGAAATATAAGCAATTGCAAAAGAGTAAGTTTGGATACATTGAGAAGAGGTTTTTAGGGGGCTGGACTCGATGATCTTCCAAGGTCCCTTCCAGCCCTAATGTCTATGAAATCTATGAAAATTAAAACCCCCGCTCTTGAAACAAAAGAATTGAAAACTAAAAATTAAAGCTAAGTTTTAAAATGAGAGGTTCTTTCTCTAAATAGTTACCTGTGATTCCCCATTTCTTCATTACAAGCATTACTGAATACAATTACAAAGAACTGCTTATTATTCTTTTCAGGTTCCCCATCTAGTAGTAAACTCCTATTTTAAAGTACTAAAAGTTTTCCTCAGGTTATCGAACACAGTTCCAAAGAGCAATTTAATGTATATTTAAAGTGAGTCCAAATAGCTTCTCACTAGCTTCTTGGAATGGGGGGAGGAGGTTTAAAGAAAGAGGAAACCTCAACATTCTTCAAGGGGAAACAGATGCCAAAATTCACAGAAAACTGTTCTCACATTTTCAGGCCTTCAACAACTGCCACGTCATTGCCTGCATGCCTGTGCTCTCTAGATACCATTTCAGCTTTAAATGATCTTCTAAAATTGACAGACTTTGAAATCTGGGAGACGAACAGTTTATATTACTGCAAGACGCCTCAATGCCTTATCATTCCTGTATGCATACTAGTAAAGGTTCAAAGGCCAAGGTATTTAAAATCCCCATGAGAAGTCAGTGACAAGTGATGCATTGCTCGTCTGTGTGTGTGCACCTACAGAGAGCAAATTTAATACTCATGAAAAGCACATGAGTGATATCCCTAGGGAATGAAGCCCTCCATTTATCAGTAGAACAAGAAAGAGCATCAGCAATGCACACTTTTTCCAGCTCCTCTAGAAATAAATCTCCATGTTGACCTGAATAAAAAAATTCCGTATTACTAAAGCCTGGGTGACCCAACAAACCTTCATCTCTACTGTCTAGGATTCAGCATGATTATATAGATAGAAGAGCCTTATGGGAGCCAATGTGGTTTACTGAAGGCTGGACCTCCCTGCTGAAACCGAAACAATTGAGTTAATTATAAGGTAGGGTTTATGATGTGGTACGTATCCATTAAGAACAGAGACTATCTCCAAAGCAATGACACACTGATTGCTATTTCCAAATCTGGCCTGAATCAGCAAAGCAGATTTGGATTAACTGTAAAACTTCCTAAGTGTAAGAATAGTAAGACAATGGACCAAACTGCCCAGGGAAGCTTCCTCAGTTCAGATTTTCAAGTAAAGGCTGGATAGGCAGGTTTAAGAACAGCTTGTCCTCTGAAAACCACATGATTCTTGAGGTCCTTTCCAACTCTGATGCTATAAGTCTATGAATTGTTGACAACCAAAGCAAAGTCCTAAAGAAGAAAGATACTAACCTATTTTACTCAACTCACTGGCTAAGGACAGAAATCACACATAAACCAGTTTAAGTGACCAGAAGAAACTGGTTTAAACCTGTAACAGAAGAGGGCTAGGGGCAGACATTCAAAAAGCCTGAGCCTGAATTGATTCAATCTTTGCAAGTTAGTCTAACCTAGCTAGGCTGAACAGGTTTGAACTGGATAGACATCCTCTCTGGACTGAGGAAATTCAGGCACATGTATGCAGTGGCTCAGGCTACAAGCCAGGGGAGTGCTAGAGCAGCCCCACCTTTCCTTGCACAGTGCTGAGCTATGGGGGGCATGGCCAGGCAGGAGTGTTGCCAAACCCTAGCCCCAGGCCAGCACTTGGAGGCAAAGGGTGTGTGTGCAGTGCATGCATCTGTTGATGATATGGAGCTTTTCAATCTCCCTCCCTGCTTCTTTATACTGTCTGCAGCAAACTGACAGGTGAGCAAGCCAGCAGGGGGCTGATAACAGCGTTTATCACCCCACCAGCAAAACAACAGCTTCTCTCCATTAGTTCAAACTCTTATTAAAGAGCTTACCAGCTGACCTGTTGATTAGCTCCAAAAAGCCCTAAGCAGTCACTGTTCTGTCTGTCTGTCCCACTGAAATTGGAAAGACACACACACAGACACCTCTTAGCATTGGCTAGCATGCCATATGCCTAGGATCCATGGGGCTGGGGTCCGTGCTGTGGGAGATGGGTAGGAGGGAGGGAGGAAGGGATGGGATTCCTGCTTGAGCAGCGAGCAGCAAGGTGGGGGGGTAGGGCAAGGGGAAGCCAAGGAGACCCTGCTGTGCCTGCAGTCTCTGCCAGAGCTCCAGCCAGGGAGCAGAGGGGAGGGGCTGGCCCTGATGTGGAGCAGCGAACCCTGCCCAGCCCAGAGACCATGCTGGGATGCTGGGGGAGTCTGGTTTATCTTACACCAGCAAGGGGTCTGGGACAGACATTGTATAAACCAGTTTGACCCAAATCATTTAACTCTGATACTACATTCAGCCAGGTTTATCTCCAACCAGTTTCAGCCATCTTCAAACAGGTTTATGTGGACTGAACATCTATTCTGTTACAGGTTTAAATCAGTTTCTGATCACTTTAACTGGTTGATGTGTAATGCTTGTCCCTAGCCTAGAAGCTCAGTGCACATAAGCCAGTTTCAAAATGGCTGAAACTGGTTTAAGATAAACCTGATTGAATGCAGTATCAGACTTAACTGATTTGGGTCAAATCAGTTTATGCAACCCCAGACCCCTTCCTGACTCAAGTCAAATCAGAGTCCCCCAGCACCCCAGCATTTTGCAGACCTGGGCTGTGCTGTCTGCTCCAGAGAGCAGAGCTGGCCCCACCCCTCTGCTCCCTAGCTGGAGCAGTGAAGGCTGACTGACAAAGCGGGCTGGAGGGCAAGCCCAGCTGAGGATGCAAACCAGTCTGCAGGCAGGGGGATGACTGCTTCCCACCAGGCAAACCCCAGCTGGGATCTGGGGTCAGGGAGGGAGGTTAAGTAACCCCCCACTCAAACATAGTGCTCGCTGCAACTGCAGACTACAAATCCCAGAGGCATCTGGAAGAGGACGTGATGAGCAACCCTGCAGAGTCCTGTTGCTGTAAGTCTGGACTGCAAATCTCAGAGACCTCAGGCAGCAGGAAGAGGAAGCAAACACACAGCCAGAGTGTTGTGCTCTAGCACTCCCCAGCTTCTTGCCTGAGCCACTACAGGCATGTGGCTGCATCGCCTGAATCAAAGTCATAAATGTCTGTTCACTTCTGTTTCAATTTAATCTCTGCGGTTTAGATTAACCTGCAAAGATTCATCCTCAGGCTTTCTGACTGTCTGTACTTCGCCACTGAGTCGCTCATTTTTATAAGATACTGGAAGATGTTTCAATTGCCTAAGTTTCAATTCTGACTGTATTTACAAGATATTTTACTACTTTTACAGAAATGTTACTTATCTGTAGTTCTCATAAAGTTTTACAAAGTTGATGAGTACCATTATTTTGATTTCAGAGATAGGAAATCAGAGGAACAGAGTTACTGAGTGACAAATGCCTAGAGTAAGGAAATGTCCATCTGTGCACTCTGAAGACTTAAAAAATAACAAAACCATACCTTTCTTCTTATGGACAGGAATCAGACATACTGAACACACAGAGGAAAACAGATCCTGCCAGGATCTGTGTTTGCTAAAAAGGCTATACAGGCTAGATTAATAGCACATGTCAGGTTAGAACACAACTCCTAACAAATCTATTAATTTAAGCAGCAAGATCAAGCCTTCTACTACAGTTTTTTACAAGGTGGAGTCTGCAGAACTGCAAGACTTCAGCAGCAACTAACAGGACTTTTGTGCCTGAAACAGGTATAGTGCTTCTAGGATGGGACATAGCATAGTCACTCTTAAATACTCCTAAGAGTTCCACTGAGCAGATGCAGAAAAGGGACAGTACAATCATGGCCCAAGTACAGCCCAGCTCTCCCTTCTTTGGGGTTTTAAAGTGCCATTATAAGGGTCTAACCTTCCTTACGTGAACCTTACGTGAAGTGAGAAGTTAATACAGGTGGCAAGCCTCTGCATAGGGGGGTGGCAAGGAAAAGATTCCTTGCTTGGTGTGGGACTGACCACAGTCTAAACCAAACTATTTCAAAGCAGATAGTTTGCTTTGAAACTGCAGAGACTGAATTCTCTCTTCTCTGCCATCAATGATTCTTTCTGCAGCACATTTAACCTCTTTAATTCTGAAGCAAAACTGTGATCACACAAGAAAAAGAAGAATATTTTATGAAGGACACAAAGGAGTCATTATTAGACTTGCTTTCTGTATGTTTTATTTTGGCTTCGGTTGGGTAGAGTCAAGGACAGCAGTCCAATATGCTTCTATTGTCTGAAAACTGTACCTTTGTTGTTCTTCCCACTAGCCATTAATACACATTTCTTCACCAATAATGGTCAACTTGTTGTTTATAACAACGCAGGGTTATTTGGAGGATAGCTGAATTGAGAACTGAACTGAGGTCACCATTGGTGACTCCTGTGTTGTCTGAAAGATAAAGTATGCATTACTGCTGGTGTTCTTGCTGCTCTCTGCAGTTAAAGTGACAGAATGTAAAACTGAACAGTGATCTGTAACAGGGAGCCTGGGGCTCCAGCTGCTTGAACACCTGCAGCAGAAAGAGCCGCAAGCAGACGAACATGAGGTTAGTTACAGGAGGGAAGGCAGCAAGGAACCACTGCAGCCTAGGCAGTAAGCTGCCCATTAAGGCGAGGGAACACACCTGCAGCCAGTCTGGATATAAGCCTGGGGTCCCGAGGCAGAGAGGCAGTGCAGTCCGCAGGGAAAGGAGCTCCTGCCAATTCAGGCTGGTGGGAAGTGGGAGCTGCAGGCCATAGCAAGTACTCCCAGGGCCAGGGAGAGCCAGAGCAGCCTATCTGTGCTATGATGACCAAACGGGGACTTTGAGTTTAAAGCAGTTACTTGAATTTTTGTTCTAGTTTGTACCGGAGGACTGGGGGTGGCTGATAGGGGAGGAAAGGAGCCACAGCAGTGCCTGAGGGGCATACTAGGTGCCCCAGTGGTCAGGCTTGGGGCTGATTTTCTTCAATATTTTTATCAACCACCTGGAAGATGCGATGGAGTACACCCTCAGTAAGTTTGCAGATGACACATTTACTAGTCCCCCCAGTTACAAGTTGGAGGATAGGACTAGGATTCAGCGACTCCTCAACAAGTTTGAGGAGTGGACCAAAGAAATCTCAAGAGGTTCAATAAAAACAAGTGCAAAGTGCTGCACTTAGGCTGGAACAATCCCATGCACTGGGACAGGCTGAGGACTGACTGGTTGAGCAGCAGCTCTGCCAAAGAGGACCTGGGGGTTGAAGGGCGGTTCCAAACAGGGCTGATCCAAGGGTAATTGGTGCCCTTGGCAAGCTGTGTACCTTGATGCCCCCACCACTGTGTACCTTGGCACCCAAAAGGTAGGAGTCGCAATTCTAGTGATCTTTCCTCCGAGATCTTTTCAGAGGTCTTTCTCCCCTTATCGAATCAAAGGTCTTAGACTAAGGTGGAGCCGTAGTTGGCCAGGGCTGTTATTTAGAACGATGTTCCTGTTATTTTGTTCTGCTTATAATTTTGGTGCCCTAGGCGACAGCCTCGTTCGCCTAATGGTTAGACCGACCCCGGTTCCAAAAAGGACGGAGCTGGACTGCTCTCAGCGGTGGCAGATGACAGAACAAAGGAGAGATGGTTTCAAGGGAAGTTTAAGTTAGATATTAGGAAAAACTCTCTCGCTGGCAGGATAGTAAAGCACTGGAACAAGCTACCCAGAGAGGCTGCAGAATCTTCATCCTTGAAGGTTTTTAGACCCAGGTAGACAAAACCTTGGCTGGTATGATGCAGTTGGGGCTGGTCCTGCTTTGAGCAGGAAGTTGGACTAGATGTGACCTCCTGAGGTCCCGTCCAACCTTAATTTTCTATGATTCTATGAACTAGACGAGTCTAAAGCGGGGTGTTAGAGATCCAGCTTGTGGGCAGGATCTGACCTGCAGAGCTGTTTCATCCTGCTAGCAGGGCCAAGAATTCAGAGGCAGAGTGAACAGAGGTGGAAACTGCTACCAAAATCTGGGATGCAGAGCCCCACTGGGATGAGCGATGACTCTGTTAATCCCCATGGCTTCCTGAGCTGAAACAGTACTTTCCACCCCCCACTGCTGCTACTTGCTCCACTGCTGGGATGAATTTAGGTCCAGTTCCAGCCTACGAGGAGCCCTTCGGTCTGGATCTGACCCAAGGGACTGGGGTTGGACACAAAGCAATTGCTAAACAGACATATTTGTCATATTTTGAGACAAGCAATATAGGCTGTAAGAGGAAGAGATGACCTTTCCCCTCAAAAGGTATTTTGGTTTAATGTCATCAACAGAAACCATTATAAACTACCAGGCAGTTTTTGGTAGGACTATAGGCTATGCAATCTGATCTCAATGAGAATTGTTTCAGCAGAGATGATAGCTTACAGATATTTACCATTTTCAAAATTATCTGAAGAAAAATGAGGGGATAATTTACAAGCAGGAAGGAAGTCATTAAAATGTGTTATCCAAGCAGCTTTTGATCCTTTTTGCTCCCGAGTGGAAAAACAATAGTAAGAACATCAAAAAGATATTAACAGCAGGGTGCAAAATCAAAAGTCACACAAACAGTGCATATATCTTTTTTCATCTTCAGATGCGTGAACATGTTCTAACAGGTTTATAAGTGTAAATACCAATCTACACTAAAAAAAAAGATGCTTCAGGCAGGAATGTTAATGCCTTTCATAGACCGTGTATTTATGATTATAAGCACTTCATTTAAAATATACATAAAAAGGCTTCAACATGGAGATGCCAATTACTGTTTGTCAGACAGTACCCACTGTAGTTTCTATTTTATTTGTAAGCTGTTCACTGAGCAACTTAACTTACTGTTCTGATTGTCAGAATAGTATTTATCTTCTTTTGGCAAAACATCTCCAGGTGATAATGGCATGGTTGACTATAAAATGAGGTTGTCTGTGCCAGGTGCACTGACATTAGTATGAATAGTTATTTTCTAGATTGCTGGATGGGAAACATTTTTTTTTTCCTTACAATGATGTGCTTGGGAAATATCCAAAGGCAGAGATTTGTGTAAGAAATAACTGGTATGCAAATGTGTGGTAGATATAGCGGCATCTAGGTACAAGAGAGAGTCCATGAAAGCAGCTCCTCCTGGTGGCTGCATGGAACCCAGGTGTACTGCAAGTGCCTGCTGCCGGACTAGCACAGCGGTGTAAAAGTGGCAGCTTTGTCCTAGCTCCTCTCTCTTCTGCCTATACAGAAGTCCCTGACCTTTCATGTTCCCAAATAAATGGAGCAGACAGAAAAAAGAAGTTTCTTCTCCCTTTGCACGCTGCTGCAGGGGAAGGGAATGCAGAAAAATTAATCATTCAACTTTGCCATAGAGGAGGAGCTAGAAAACCCAGGCACATAGCACTGGGAACAGATGACCTGTCTCAGCAGCGGCTGAGCAGTTGCCCTGCAAGTCTGTTTTTCTCAGATTCACAGAAGTTTAGGGCTGGGAGGGACCTCGTGAGATCATTGGGTACCTTGGGGGTACCCAGCCCCCCCAGCTCTGGGCAGAAAAGACTGCTGAGGTCAAATAACTCCAGAAGCTTTTCCTTATATCCAGTCTGAAACCTTATTCTAGGAGTTTATGACCATTGCTCCTGGTTTTCCTTTAAATCGACAGCAAATCCCATGGCAATACGAGCAGGATCAGACCTCCTGCACATACAGATTATCATGCTGACACATACCATATTCACCCAAGTCCAAGAAGAACGTGAATTTAAGAAGCATTCCCCCCCCAAATAATTATATTCTATACATAGAAAATGCATACGTTTGTTATAATCTTCCATGTACAGAATGTGGCTGCGGTTGCAACTCTGAGCCTGGGCCTGATTGGGGCTAAAGTCAGAGCCGCAGTGGCTGCCTGTCACCTCCATTTGTACTCAAAACCAGGACAAGGGGCTGTTTTCCCCCACATTAAATGGAAAAAAAACCTTGTCTGGGATTTAAGTAAGTGCAGTACCTAGGCACATCTGCAATAGACATTGATTATTCTGAAATCCATCATAAATAGTCTTCACAGGGTGCGTACATAACCAATCTGCATGTGATCTTGCAGTAGTGCTGCTTTTGCAGCAATACTGTATGCACACAACAAAGAATTCAAGAACCTGAATGTAGCTCACATTTAATTATACGCTGGGAACTCCAAAATTCAGGTTAATCTCTTTTTTACCATCTATACTAGCAAACCTACATTATGCACATACATGCCAAGCAATTAAGATAACTAATAATGAACC
>NW_017728932.1:8282319-8302524 GCF_001723895.1 Crocodylus porosus | reverse complement strand
AAAAGCTCTAGAATGTGCTTTTTTCCTTAAGGCAGAAAAAGAATAGACAGATTCCCTGGAATAAATTTACGCTGCTATTTGCACAGCAGGTCTCAGCTACGCTATCTCTTCTATGTGAGCAGAGTGCATGTAGGGGGGGAACATTAGACTACTGTGCCCAGATCTACCATGCAGAGCTACAACATCAGAATTTCCTCCCTCTATGTGGAAGCAGGCTTACATTAGAGGAAAAAGTGTTTACACAAGGACCAAACAAAGCTGATAGCTAAAACATTATTTATCTTTTTATCGGTGCCAATCTGATAGCCAGCTGATATATCGGTAGCTAGTTTTAAGATGTGACTTTGCTATCTTACGAGACAATTGAAAAATAAACTAATAGCTATGGAAGCTATGTTCTTTAACTTCCTAGGTCAACAAAAACCCAATCTAGAGATTTTTACTATTTAATAAGTGTATATCTATTAGCACCATTGAATCTAGCGCCATCAATGAAACATTTATGCCAGATCAAGTCCATCAACTCAGTTTCCTGCCTGCCAGTAGCAATTTTATTATGATTAAACGATGTACCAGTATTACAATGCTCTGAACTACAGAACTACAGCTACATCATATTAGAATATCATGGCTGCAAGAAGAGCAATGAGTGCTCTCATTGCTCAAATTTGTTGCCTATGGAGGGAAGACAGAATAAAAGCAATATTTCACTCGACTACAGGCCCAAATCTTCATATGATGCTGTCTCAGTGAATAGGTTAGGTGGGTCTTGACAGTCTCTTATTCTACAAAGCCATCAACGAATTCCAGCATACGTTGGCTCCACCTAGTGATCAAGAGGTGAAGAAACTTAAATCGGGAATGTCAGTTTCTTGTTCTCACTTAGCTGTGCTGGGTCCTATACGCAGATCTAAATTGTACTAATGTTATAGGTCTTAAAACGATAAACTTTTCCTCCAAAAGTCTATGTAGCTGCTAAGCCAAATAAGTAGTCTTAAACTGGTCTTTTGGGTAAATCTGGCAGCCACACACTTTTTAATGACCCTCCTTCTTGGGTTGATATCAGACTCGACTATGAAGGAAAACACATCCTTACTAGAAAAGGCAGTGGTGCAGCTGATGGGGTATGTAGTCAGAGGTTAAGTACAAACCATTCCATCTTCAGACCTTAGGGAGGAATTGCTGCTAAAGGAGCCGTAGATGCTCACTTTTTTTTAAGCTAAGAAGCTCTGTAGTGACATGATTGGAGACCAATGCATTCCTCACAAAATGAAACAAAAAAAAAGAGTTACAAAAGCATTATTCTTCCTTAACTGACAGGGTTTTTCAAGTTAAGAAGAGCCATCAAACTCAGTCCATTCTCCTGAAGGCAGAATAGCATCAGCCCCAGTAAGAGAATATTTCAGATACTAAATGGACTCTACCTTTGAACTCAAATAAAAGGCCAATGTTAATGATCTTATTTACAAACCAACTGTCCTCCTCCAGGGTTAAATCTGAGATAGAAAATAGGTGGCTAAAAAGAGACTCTCCCTCCTCTTCTACTACTCAGTGAGGAAAGAGAAGAGAGAGTCTGGAGCTCAACCCTCCCTGCCCCTCTTCTCTCCCAGGGAAGAAAGGTCATCACAACAGGAAAATTCCAAGATCTTGAAAGCAAATGTTAATGCTCTTTTCCTCTTGAAAGGAAGGTCAGGTATTCGGGGAATAAGCTAGAATACGTTTCAAACGTGGTTTTTTTTGTAAGAACAAAAATAAAATGTAATTTAAGGCCCCCCCAAAGAAGGTGAATGATTAAAGCTGGTAGGTTTCCCATATTCTTAGCTCAAAGCAATAGGATGGAGTTGAAATTGTCTTGGCTGAGATCCCAGAGGGTAGCTCAAGATTTCCTTGGAGGTATTAATGTTTTAATCATTTGAACATAAAATGTATTAGTTGGTAATTGCTAACCATAGGCTTTCCAGGTCTTGGTGAAAAGGGAAAAAGTGGCTGCCAGATGGGCTTGGGTGAATCTGATCTGGACTCTGGAACAGATTACAGGAAATAAATATGTCAAGACCGTTGCAAAAAGAAAGTCTATTTCATATTTTGTAAATTGTATGGCAAACATCCCTTACACTGGTACAAACAGAGCTGGTCACTTCTTTACAAAGCAACAAGGATATTAACGAAGTAACTAAGGGAAAAGTTTTCAAAGATCCTTAAGCGCCCTCTTTGCCTAAGTCTATTTGGGTTCCAGAAGTATTTAGGCATTTCCTTCCTTCCTCCCTCCCTCCCAGAGAAGAAATTGAATGGGAATATCATTCTGGTCTATCTTGTGGTATCCTATCCATAGGAAAAAGAGCGGGCACGGCATGCCAGAAGAATTTTGGAATCCCTATTAAGTAGACCCAGTGAGTAGCACTTCCCTCTCCTTCTGCATAGACCTGATGGCCCAGCATGGTGTTACATGGAAGAAGCTATCCTTTGAATGAGCTGTACAGTAATGGAATTTAAGATTTTAAGGTTAACAGAGCTCCCCTGACTAACAAAGCAGAAGAGAATCAGTGTTAATCCTGAAGTTTTGGTCCAGTTCCAACTCAGACAGGAACACTAGAATACACTGCGTACAAGATCAGATGACTGCTACCAGCTGGAAGTACAGAGACAACGGCACTTCCCACGTGTGTCAGAGATGCAAGTTCCTTTTATGCCAGGATGAGAGAGATTCAGGTCCCAGAGGCACCACAATGCCCACTGGTGGCCACACAATTCCTACCGCAGCTTTAACTGTAGAGGTCCTCACCTCCTTTACTTGCCCAGCTCTCTCTGGGCCAGTTGGGACTGCCATACCTTTGCCTCAGTCCCTTCCACAACCACCAAACAGTTCATCAACAGCCCACTTGGGATATTGCTTCTGTCCCCAGGCCTATCTGTTCCAGGACCTGCTTCACCCCGCTCAGGCGCTGGGCCCCTGGCCCCTGTTCCCAGACCTCTCTGTCTGAAGGTCTGTTTTGCTCCTTTTGGGCTGTGGTCTACTTGCTAGCTGGGCTTCAAGCACCCTGGACCTCCGCTCTCTGACACCCTTCTCCAGGCTATGGGCTCACCCACTCCTGTTCCCAGGCCTGGTCTGTTCCTGGGCTTGGTGCTGCTTACCCCAGCTCAGCAGTTATCAGGAGCCGTGCTGCCAGGAGCTACTCTTTCATTGGCACTCAGGGGCAGACTCCCTGGTTGGCCCCTGCCGCACCTGCAGGCTGCTTCTCAGGCAGCCACTGTCTCTTACAGTGACAGAAGCACCAAATGCCCTGTCACACAGGACCAAGTTAGGAAAAGTATGATTTCTTTAGGGAATGTTTGTGTCTAAGAATACACACAGAGTAATTTGTTTCCTCTGGAATGAAGAGGAAGTGCTTAGAAGTAAGCAATCATTTGTCAAAAGTTGCATTTGAAATAGGAAGGAAAAAAAAATCAACCAAACAACAACAAAACCAAAAAAAGCTACTGTAAACCTGGGGGTTACAATAGACCAGGAGCTGAATATGAGCCAATGGTGTGCTCTTGTTGATAAAAAGGCCGACAACACAGTGGGTGCATCTATATGTGCAATTAAGGTGAAGAAATAAACTCCACAGCACTTTGAGCCAGAGTAAACTGCTCCTGGGTGCAGCATCCAAACGTGTGCCCAGGGCAGCAGCAATTTGAGTTGGGGCAGAGCATGCCTGGGCTGGCAGCAGGTACAGGGGGATATCCCCAAGCTCCAGCATTGGGCTGCAGAGGGGCTGGCTGGGGCATGAAGGTTCAAAACCTGCAGAGCTGTGTGGCTAGGCAGCAGCCAGGAGTCTGGTCCCAACATGGTCACCATCTACATGGGCATTTCAGTGCAGCTAAGTACTCTGTCATAAGACAGTACTGTCCCCGACAGCACTATCCTACAGCAGAGTTAATTAATTTACTGTGCTCCAATACCTGCTCACATGTAAACTGTGATGCTTTACTACAGAGCTACTTGGTCAACTCTGCAGTAAAGTGCATGTGTAGATGCACCCACTGGACTGTATTAACAGGATTGTCACTTGCAAATTCTTCCACTCTGTTCAGCACTGGTGAGGCCTCACATACAGCACTGTGTCCTGTTTTGGGCACCACGCTTCAAGAAGGATGTGGACAGATTGGAAGGAATCCAGCAAAGAAACAAAAAATGATTAGGAGCCTGGGAAGCAAGACTATGAAAAAGCTGAAAGAGCTACGTTATTTAGTTTGGAGAAGAGAAGACTGGGCGGGGGGTGGAGGTTTGATAACAGTCTTCAAATACCTGAAGGGTAATTACAGAGACGACAGAGATGGGCTTTTCTCCATGATCATACAGGACAAAACTAGGAGCTTCAGCAAGGGAAATTTAGGCTGGAGATGAGGAAGACCTTTCTGACTATAAGGCTGGTCAAACATTGGAAGAGGCTGCCTAAAGAAGTGGACTCTCTATCCCTAGACATTTTCAAGAGCAGGGTAGACAGGCACTTGCCTTGGATAGTTGTCAGAGATGATCCTGCCTTTTGCAGGGGACTGGACTAAATGACCTCTTGAGGTTCTTTCCAGCCCTACTTTCCTATGATCTCCTTGGGGAGGGAAATTACTGTTTCCATTGTTTTTTAGCCTAAAATGTATGGCAGGCCTCACTCACTTTGAAGCGTGGTACAGGAGACCAAGGCATTTCAGGAATGGCAAATGTCCATCTGTACCAATCTCAAGCAAAAGAAACTGCCTTAAAGGTTTAGTAAGCATGAAGGAGACTGGTCACACCTTCCACTCTGAAGTCCCTGATGAGCTTGCCAGAATTTATAAGAGACTCAGTCTGTTCTCCAGGTGTTGACTCAATCAAATCAAATAAGGCTTCTAAAAATCACAGAAATTGCACATTTTATTGAACAAAGACCCCAGAGGGGAAGCATGAAAATATTATTCTACTGAATATTAAATACAAGGAATAGTTACATCCGTGACTCAAAAATTCAGGCAAGAATAATCTGCTGAAGCTTATACTTTCCCAAGATCTGCTTGGGGACCTAATTTATATACAACCTCATTATTTATGCCTATTCTCTGAAATGAAGCCATCAGTATTTTTTTTGAAGAAGTTATTTTTGCTGAGAACAGCATAAAAATGAGTGAGCTCATTCTGAGTGACTCAAAATGATTTTTTTTCACCTACCTATTTATTTCATAGAAAATGCATACCAACCAGAATCAGTCTGGGAGAAAACTGTAGCAAATTTAACATCCATGTGAATAAATATATATGCATGTAGGCATTCACAGAAAAGAAGGAAAAGGTGGTTAGGTAAGGATTTTAATTTTGACAGAAAATGCTTTAAAAGTGTTCAGCAAAAGCAACCAGGTTATACATTCTAGAGGTGCACCAATATATTGGTGCCATATCAGGTCGGCACCAATAAAAGGAAAATTAACATTATCACTATTGGCTTTTTTGGCTGGTGTAGCTGATAATGTTAACCAATAAATATAATATGCCTTCTGGTGGGGGGGCCCCCAGATGCAGCTGCACACATGCATGTGGCCAGGAATGCAGCTAGGCAACGTGGAGAGCAGTGCCCTGCAGGAAAGCCTGTGGAGGGTGCGGCAGGGCTCAAGTGGTGCCTGCCACTTTAAGAGGAGCCAACAGGATGTGGAGCAGCCAGCAGGTGGGCTCAGGCCCAGTTAGGTGGTCACCTGATGGCTAGGAGGTCGCCTGATTGGAGGAGGGCTAGGCAGCCGGGGTATAAAACCAGACCCAGGGTATAAGACCAGCTGCGTCTGGGGAGCTGAAGGATGAACATCACCTGGCCTAAGGATTGCTGCTCCTGGAACCCCTGGAGGCTAGGGTAGAGGAGGATCATCTCTGACAGCTATCCAAGGCAAGTGCCTGTCTACCCTGCTCTTGAAAATGTCTAGGGATGGAGAGTCCACTTGCTGCTCCTGGAACCCCTGGAGGCTAGGGTAGAAACTATGGAGTGAAGGAGGTTCCTTCTGATCCTGGGTAAGACCTAAAACTATACCCTGCTGGGGCTGGGTGGTGTGGTGGGGCTGTCAGTGGCAGGGCAGTCTCCAGGAAATGCCACACCTGTGCCTCCCCAGTGTAAGGTAAGGACAGGGCGCTATAAAGCCTCAGCCTCCACTGCCTTGTGGGTGCCCATGGAGGGGACAGACTAAGGGAGCACACACCCCAACAGAAAAGCCACAGGGTTGGGTGATAACACAGAGGCCAAGAGGGCCCAAGGCCTGAGAGACAAAGTGGAAATTATGGGCAAGACCATGGGGGCCAGGAAGCCCTGAGGTCCAAGGTTGGTGGGAATCTGCCTGAGTGGGCCAGGGACTGGAATCAGCCCAGTGTGTGGAGTGATAGGCCTGACACCCTGTTATAGAGTAGGGCCTGAATTGGGAGACCTGAAGGTCTGTGACAGGTCAGGACCAAGCTGGAGAGAGGAAGCCCGAAGGGCTATATGGAGTAGGGCCAAAGGGAGCCTGAAGGGCCATACAGAGTAGGTCAGAGTGCAAGTGGCCCGTGGTGGGGTAAGAATAAGTGTGACCCAGAGAAAGGGGCAGCATGAGTAAAACCCAGTTATGAGGCATGTGTAGGAAGCCCAACACAGGGACAGAGTCCAGCTCTGGAGAGGGCTAAGTGAATGTCAGTTGTTTGGAGGACATCTGCAAGGCATGGGACATGGTATTAAGGAAGATCAAAGACGTGTAATTGGCCCAGAATACCACCGTTGCAAGTGGGCAGCCTTCTGCATTTTATATCATTTTAATTTACATCAAGGCTTGGCAGGTGAGTGCGAGGCAGACTGCACTAGACAGGCGGCAGGATAGTGATGGACCTGGCCCCAAGATGGCCCCCCATCACAGGGGAAGCGCTGTGGGGTAGGGAAGAGGTGTTTGTGTGTGGGAGGCAGAGCAGATCAGGGCCCGCCCCCTGTGATGGAGAGAGTGGGACAGGGGCTGCGGACGCTGCCCAGCCAGGGCGGTGAATGGGACCTGAGGCCAGAGTGGGAGTGGGACAGAGCTGCAATCAGCTTGTCTAGAGGGCATGGGGAAGGGAAGGGTAGCTCCCTGACACAGCACAGGCCGCCTGCTGTGGGCTTGGGACTCTCTGCTGTGCTGCCTTTTCCTCAGGGGCCCCGTGCTGGCTGCATGTCCCCTGCCCAACCAGCCGTGGAGGCAGCGAGTTGTGCCTCCCACTGCTGGGTGGGCAGGGGATGGCTCCTGATGGAAAGGCAGTAGAGCAGAGAGTCCTGAGCCTGCAACAAGCAGCCCACATCCGCCTTTGCTCTGCTCGGCTCCAGTTAAAAGCCCCCCCATGCTTAAAAATGGTGGTGGCAGTGCCTGAACTAAAGCTTATTCGCCAAGCTTTAGCTCAAGCGCCCTGCCACCATTTTTAAGCTTCAGGACACTGATCCCCTGGACAAGCCACCTGCGGCTCTGTCCCACTCCCTGTCCTGGCCCCAGATGCCATTCACCACCCTAGCTGGGCAGCACCCCCAGCCGCTGCCCCACTCCCTCCCTCACCATGGATCTGCCCCACCATGGCCCTTCCCTCTCTCACCCCCCTACAGACTAACCTGCAGAGAGCTGCTCTCCACACTGCCAGGTTGCATTCCTGTAAATCGGTTGTTGGATCAGTATCAACAGATGTGCCTGGTTAATGATCAGCTATTGGTATCAGTCAAGAAAATCTTTATCAGTGCACCCCTCACAAATTCCTTTTACTAAGGGCCGTTTCTGAATATTCTCATGCACTCATCCATGTACTCAAAAGGGAATCTTTACTTACTTCGTTAGTTTATGACCTTTCGTTGCTGTGAGGAAATCTCTTACAATTTCAGGACTTTGGTATCTGCATGGTGTTTTGGATATGTATTTTAAGGTCTGTAGAGGGTAAGAAAAGATACGTTACCATTTGTAAAGCAAAAATAAATGTGGAGTATCAAATATCTATGCAGAGAATTACTTGCTGAAAAGCCTCTTCAAACCTACTGAAAGAAGTCTGAATAGTGACCTTGGTCATGAACCCCACAATATCTTGAGGTGTTCATGGGACATCATGCATGTTTTTTCTTAAGTTTTGTTTTACTGATAAGGCGTGTGAGGTGATATAGTATAACACCTAACAGTGGTATTAGGCTGCATTCAAGCATATAACCCTTATGCTTGTAGACATTGTAGCGTTTGATATAAAATGTATTTCTCATATGCCATCACAGGGCCTGAATCGCACAGTATGATAAGGGTTGCAAGGTGTCACTTGCTAAACAATGAGTTTCTTTCGCATCTGGGAGGGACTCAAAATCTAAATGGCTGAAGAAAAGTAAATTTAGAAAATCAGTATCCAACATGGGTGTGTCAAAAAGACAGAGATGTTTGCCAATGTGGTCCAAGACACTTGACCACAGGTCCTTCCAGATAATGTCAAAATTAATTTTAAAAGGAAAGACCCTAGCTTGAATATTGTCTGGGACCAGCTTATTTTAAGAAAGGACATTTCTCACAGTGGGGAAATTAAGTGAGAAATTAACGTCTTTAGGATCTGTCCGAAGGGATGTAAACACTCCCCGGGTCATAACTGGAGCAGAAAAGACTTGTAGTCTGGTAAACACACATACCCTGCGGTGAGAGGGGCACCCTGATTGAGAACCACAAGTATAGAGCACCTCAAGCCCTTGTTCAAAAAGAAGTACCAGATTGCTTTCTTAAAACAGGATTGAAGAGCCTTATTCTATTCATCCCTAAAACTGTTATTTTTTCCAAGATTTTCCAGAATTCAGTGCCAAGGGTACTTTCATTTCCAACTCATAAATAACTAATTTAAGTTCCACTGCGGTTTTCATTCTTTACAGCTGGAAGTGTACTTCAGTCTGCATATTTGGCACTGTTTTCTAAAACCCCAGAATTTATGCATACTACCGTTAAAAAACACAGTAAGAATTTTGTAGTCATTATTCAGAAATGCTCATTTTCTACTTCTGTTAGATGATTAATTTTCCTGCTGTTTGTCTTTTGCACTGACATTAATTAACTTCAACTAATCTTTGCAAAGCATTTGCTTTTTTGTTTAAAGAATGAGGATTCAAGACGACAGATAACACCATCTTGCAATTTTGCATGAGCCAGCCTTCTGACTATAAGGAAAAGTTGATCAAATGGCTTTACTTTTATTTTTAAAGAAGCCCAATCAGATTGTAGTTTACAGTCACCCTTTTAACTTGAAAAAAACACAAGAATCTTTCTGGATGTTGTTTGAACTAACCGCAAAATAAGAGTAAAGAGGATCACTAAGCTTACAGGAAATTCCTGTTTTCTCTACCAAAAGAGAGTAACATTTACTAACTTCATCATTAACTGTAAAAGTTACTGGTCCAACTGTTTCAAACGTAAAGTGTTGATCTTTACCTGACACTTCTTCACAGCAGTGTACCTAGCTCTCACTGAGACTACAACTGACAGATGCTCCACCCATTAATAGGATTTCAAATATGATGAACCAGCCCACCCCGGGTGCATAGCATGTGCGTGCATTGTGCTGTATGGCAAACATGGATTTCTTCTCCTGAGGAATCTATGCATTACTTGTGTACTGTGCCATGAGCATAACTAAATAAGTATCTTTTTATATGGGCATTTTTGTCGTAGAAATTCTTTAAAACAAAAATTTATAATAAAAAGGGCAGAAAAGAAAGAAACGAGGCAATATTTAGCCAAGAGAAGATAACTAACTGGTAGGGACGAAATGTTGTTTCCAAGATTCTTTAGGATATGACAAATAATACAAATATAAGACATTACAAAATAGATCTATTAAAAGCAACCTTCCTAACTAAAACTTGATTTTATCAACATAGAGAGATTTGGCCTTCTTCCTCTCTACCAAAATGATAAAATATTCATTGCTTGTGTTCCTAATGATTATCTTAGGGGAATTTGAGCAATATTTTAATGGAGTAATACACTGAGCAACTATTTTCTCAAAGTATTATGATGATTTGTTTTTACTTGTAAACCATGACTGATTGTGGTAGAGGAGAAAATTAGTAATTGCCTATTAAAATACTATAGTCTATAGCAGAACCCATGGCTATTTAACTTTAGACATTTTATTTTCCAAACTCAGCTATTTATGTGCCGTATTCCAGGGTGTACAAGTCGGGTTTTGAAGCCCAATTTTTGTGTCTTAAAAAATCAAGCTTGACTTATGCACTGTAGCACGATCCCCTGTGAACAATGCTCCTGGGCAGCGCCACCCAAGTGCTGAGGCCGGTGTCGCTCACGGGGGTGAGGCCATGCCAGCCAAGCACCTGACCCTGTCTGCTGTGGGCAGCCAAGCCTGGAGCCACTCTCAGGGATCAGGGCTGAGTTCAGTGCTCAGCAGTGCCACTTGCAGACACTAGTGCCACTTGCAGGGGACAGGCACAGGGACAGGGTTGGGCTCAGATGAGCTTGGTGCTCAGCTGACGAGTCCTGGGCTGCACCAGTGCCGCTTGAAGGGGATGAGACTGCGCCAGCCAAGCACCAAGCCCAGCACCATGCCCGTCTCTGTCTCCTGCGAGCAGTGCCACACTTGGTACTTGGCTGGTGACATACTGCTCGCAGGAGATGGGGACAAGGATGGAGCCAGGGCCGGGCTTGGCCGACTCAGCCCCATCCCCTCAGAGCAGCACCAGGCTCGTAGGGGATGGGGCTACGCCTGGTGAGCGCTGAGCCTAGCCCTGTCAGCTGTGAGCTGTGCTGCCAAGCGCCGGGCTCAGCACTCAGCCCCAACTTATACACTGTGCCTATGAAAATCCTAAATTTTTGCATCGAAAATCCAGGGTCGACCTTTACACTGTGAAATATAGTAATTTTAAACCAACTAAAAGTGCCCATCATCATATTATGGCCATATCTGAATGCAAGCACCATTTAAATAAGCTAGTTCCAACTACTGTAAGGTATACCCATGTACAAGGCTTATTAATATGCATTCACAACAAACAGAAACAATCCCATTATATCAATACTGGTATAATGATATGGTCATACTTGCTTAATATTCATATATTTAGCAGGTACACTTAGAATTAACATTTCCCTTTTGCCTGACTCTCCTATTTACTTGAAACAACTGAGAAAGAGACTACAAATCTCAGTAAAGATTTGACCAGGATTTGGAAAATGTCTGTTTTACTGAAGCTGCAGTTTATAACTTTGTCTTTTCAAACAAAGACAGAACTAAAACTCAAAAACCCAGGACCAAACCATATGTGCCTGAGTGGTCCTACTACAGTCGATGGGGGACTACTCATGGAAGCAAAATAAACTAGATTTAATGCAATATTAACCATGGTTCACTAGCAGTCCAACTATGCATCTTTTAAGTAATCGAATCATCAAGGACCCTGATCTTTCTCTGTTTAAAAAATCCCAAATTCTCTGATAAACTATCCAAAATTCTCTGACTCAAAAACCCAAAATCTGTGTTTTTCCACAATTAAAATGAAATACCTCCCCCTCTATATATAATCTATATCTATATTGATATAGCTATATAGAGAGACTCACACCATCAGGGCCATGCACCAAGCTTGGTGCAGGGCTGGTCTGGGCCATCACGGGCCAAACTCCGTACAGCCTGAACCAGCCCGCACCATCAGGGGGCAACCTCTGACATGGCATGGGGGCAGTCTGGCAGGCCCACTGGTGATACATCAGGGGGAGGGGGAGGGGCACCTGCCTGCCCAGATTTCTGTGGGGTGCAGGGCATGGGGCTGCAGCCTGACTGAACCGGCAGCCTTGGTGCTGCTGCCATTGCGAGCCGCTGTCACCACCCTAGCTGGGCTATACCCTCAACCCTGTCCCTCCCTCCCACGCCAAGCCACTGCCACCCCAGCTGGGCACTGCCCCAAGACCCAGCCATAGCCCAAGCCACAGCAGGATGAGGCAGCCTGCCTGCGTGGCCCCAGCCCCAGCCAATGGTGCAGGCTGGGTCAGTTAAAAGGTAAAGCAACAAACGATTTGCTCTACAGCTCATGTTTTAAATAAGCCAACTATTGTGGAAGTACAGGTTCAAAGCCAACAAAGTTTACTTTCAGCCTTAAGAGATTATGAAGCTTGCTGTACTAAGGTCTTCTGAACAGCTCCTTACACGCCAGAGCCACAGTGTCTGCTCCAAACACTAAAAATCCTGTGGAGGCATTTGGCCTGGTGTCCTTGGTCAAAGTTATTTATCTCCTCTCTCATGATGAGCAGAAGTTAGCTGGCGCTTCCTAGCTCAGAGATAGCTACTTCTCAGCAATTTGAAATCTTTAGGGAAGAAAACTTGTATTATAAGCAGGAAATATTTACTGAAGTTCTATTAAGCAGAGGACAAATTCCTAGATAAACTCTGCCTGTGTAAACGTCTGCCACTTTACACTGAAGTGCAAAACAACTGTGTAGCTCTACTCACCTCATACATGATAGTGTTCAGATTTTGTTGGCCAGAGCTCTGTTTGCTTTTTCCACTTTCTTTGCGTTGTTGTTTCAGATCAGTAAGTAACTGAAACACCTAAACAAAAGGCATGTTTTACTGAGTTACTCCAAAGTATTTTTCATTATTTTCAATTTTTTTCAAAATATTATCAATATTTTCTACGGTAATATTATGACATTTTTCAATTACGATCAGCTAAGCAACAGAGATTATGCTACCCCTTTATTGACGGACTTGGAGATTAAAAGGGTAATGGAAAACTTCATCGGTGTTATTCTTTGCATATGATCATTCCAAATTCAGGTAACTAGTAACTAAATGAGTACTATGAAACTATAAATGATATTGAAAAAAAGATGTAGGAATTATTGGACCACACTCTACGTATATTTTAATGGACTATCAGCACTTGTTGAAACTGTACAATTTACTGATGATGAAACTTAAGTGATTTGTCCACGATCACAAAGGAAATCTTTCACAATAGCAGGGACAGAACCCAAGTCTCCTTACTCACGGATCATTTTTATTGCAAAATATTAGCTTGACAGTGACAGGGTAAGACACTTCCATCAAAATGCAACAGGAAGGAAAGATGGAGCAAAAACTACGGAAAGGAAAATAAAATCCTAGTTTTAGAGGAGTGTGCATATGGAAGAGAGCTACAGACGTGCTCAGAATGCCTACAGCTGCAGATATTGCTAATCCCTTCCTGTAAAGAATTAAAAAGCTGCATGGGCCAAGAGAACTATGCTGAGAAAGGGAAATGGGGAATGAGCAGTCTCATCAGTAACTCCATTTTCCACTTCTTTTCTCACTCAGCACGTGTGGGTACATTTGGAACTATAAAAAGATAACGGGACTCAAGTGAAGACAACAAAGACGGAGAAACAGACAAAGGGTATTTTTACACGTCTTCTAGGGGTGGGGGGCAGTGGCTCTTTAATCAAAGTAGCTCTGAAAGCCACTCTAAAGCACCGCCACGTCTCCTTGCATCAGCGTCCCCGTGTTTAGAAATGGCAGTGGAGGCGCTTGAACCAAAGCTCATCGGGAGAGCTTTAGTTCAAGCACCCTTGCTGCCATTTTTAAGCATGGGGATGCTGATACGTGAGACGCAGGAGGCTGCTGGAGCACAGCAATTGCCACACTCCAGCAGACTTAATTAATCAAGTCTACTCCGACGCGCTGGTGTTCCAATGCGTCTGAGCAGCCTCTGCGCTCATTTACAGGTGCCCAATGAATTTTTACGGTATACAAATGATCTCTAATGCATAAAATCACAAGTCCAGTTCTACAAAGTGGACCAGGCTCTTACTTAACACAAAGACCTCAAGAAGTTCTCAATACAACAAATACATCCCATACCCTAGTTTCTCCCCAGTATTCCTGCATGTTGAAAAGGAACACAAAGTAGTAGTGGAAAGACTGGATTTTTCAAGATACCATTACTTCATTACTTGCTACTTTCTGTACTGAAATAGTAGATTTAAAAAAAAGAAGTCAGCACAAAGTAAAACATGAAGCTCTGATTTAAATAAAATCACAGATTATTCTCTGTTTCTTGAGCAAAACTGTTCCTTCTAGTTATCTCATTAAGTTCTTCTAAAGTGTGCTATATGGTGTACTTTGCTCTATTCAAACATATGTGGCTCAGAGGACATCAAAACTTACTTTGGAACCAGGGTAGAAAGGCTGTATAAGTCTGGAACTTCAGCAAGGAAATCATCTTGAGGAAATATTTACGATTTGTAAAGCATTAAATTCAGTTAAATTCCTAACTACAAAATCAAGTCCTCACATAACCTCATATAACCTGGGGCACCTAAGAAAATGGCATGCTCTTCTCTTCTCACTTCCAAAAAGGCATCTTCTCTTAGAAGGCTGCAAAGGTGGCTCAGTAGGGCTTTGTCTTCACAAGCTGTTTTCTAACCACATTAGCAGTCATACTCCCTGCATTAGCAGACATGAACTTGCTGCTCTCTCGAAGGACTTACTGTGACTTGCCATCATATTTCAGAACCACACACTGCCTTGCCTTTACCATGAATTCACCATATGGTGAGAAAATACATTTTTCCCTAATGTGAAAAAAAGACACCAAAGACTGTTAAAAGCACTGCAAAGACTTAAAGGACTTAGGAGCTTATTTATTTTGAGTAGTACCGTCTTCAATTTATTTAAGCATTTCAGCAAGTCCCGGGCTCCAGGCTGATAGTGTATTTGTGTACATAAAATTACATAAGAAATAACAGCACTGCTGTCAGCAGCCATTTGAGAAAACACCTGGAATCGTTTGCAAAGAACTCCTACTGTTCCAATTCATGTACCTCTGGAACATTAATGAGGATCCAAGATATGCTAATATTTTTGGCCAGGTATACCCCTAGCCCCTGGTTCATGAAGCCAGATCATCTAGCCTGCGGGACTCACCAAGGGTCTAAAAATTTGGTGGCAGGGGAACAGTGGCAAGTAAAGCCTCTCCCTTGCTGCCAAATTTCTGGACTGGGGGCAGCCCTGTGGGCTGGACAACATGGCCCTGCACACTACACTGGGCATGCAGAGTGGCACAAGGCTGATCTAGGCAGCACATAGCACAGGGCCACTCGGGGCAGCACAGAGCTTGATCCCAACACACAGAGTTAGGCAGAGGCAGCATGGGGCTCGATCTGGCCCATACCACTCATCTAGTTCACAGGGCCAAACAAAAGGTTGAGCAACAGTGCTGTTAGCTATCTATTCATTTCCATCTTAAACGTGATTTAAAAATGCATTATTTTGATTCTACTTTTCATTGCAACAAAAATGGCAAATTGAAGGATTCGGATTGTATGAACAGTGTGATTGCTAAATAAAGGCACTAGCCCAGGCTTAAAGCTGGCATAAAAGAGTGCAAAATGAGGCCCCTGATTAACACTACACATAACAAAGACAGAATCCGGGAAATCAATTTAAAAAATAAGAGAAAGAAAGGAGAGAAGAGCAGCTTTAAAATGGCTGATGGTCTGGATGCTGGCTCTCTTGCATTTAGATGTGCACGTGCATGCACACATACACACTGCTATCATTTGATTGTGTGTGTCTTGGATTGAATCCTGTTCATCTTTATCATGAAAGTAGTACTAAATGACTTTTATAAACGTTTAAAGGAAAAAAGTAGCAG
Organism: Crocodylus porosus; assembly: GCF_001723895.1. NCBI lineage: Eukaryota > Metazoa > Chordata > Crocodylia > Crocodylidae > Crocodylus > Crocodylus porosus. The sequence continues at coordinate 8,286,892 of NW_017728932.1, read as the reverse complement.
TACAACAAAGGACAGCCCACACAGGGGCCCAGGTACAACAGAAAGAGCCTGGGGCTATGGCCCGCAAGGCCTGCCCTCACAGTCTACAAACAAAACATCCAGTACAACCTCAACCCACTAAGACCCCTGCCGGTACCCCAGGAAGGGGCAAGCAGTATCACAGCGCAAGGACCAAACAGCCACCCTCGACACTGCAGAGCATCCGCTGAATGCCCCAGTGGTGCCTGGAAGGCTGGTACTGTCTGCTAGAGGACTGCATGCTCGAATTGCAGTGACAAGCACGCCTGGACCATGAACCGAAAGAGTCACGAGACATCATCAGAATTGGTCCCAGCAAGCCAGTTCCTGCAGCTCTTGAGGATGGCCATCTTGGCCTGGCCAAGCAGAAAGTTAGCCAGGCAGATAACACCCCCCCACCCCAGCCACCAAGTATGAAAGGGAAAACAAAAAGGGAGCCTCTGAGAGGTCCAAGTCCAGCACCTTGAACAAAGCGCCAAAGGTAGCAAAGAGCGGCAGCAGCCGGGGGCACCCAAGGAAGGCGTGTAACAGATCTGCCTCTACCCCCCCCGGACAGAAGGGGCAGGCCACTGACACAGTCGGATCCATGTGGCGGATGAGCGTGCTGGTGGCCAGTATCCCGTGCAGCAACTGCAACTGGAGGTCACTGGTCCTTTTGGCAATGGGCAGCATATAAAGTGAGCGCCACGTTGGGTGGGCTGGCGTGACTGCTGGTGCCACTAGACGCCACCGTGTAGTGTCAAGACAACTGTCAAGGACGTGGGAGTAGCAGACACGAATCAACCACATGCACAGGGCCTTTCAGGGGAGCACATTGAAGTGAACCCCAGCAACGCCATCAGAGGCATGGGAAGAGCCAGTAAAGTGCTGGGCCCACTACCCAGGTCACTATCAATGGCTGGCACAACAGGCAGCAGTGGAAAGGGTTCACCTGGGATCATCCCCGGCAGGGATGACCCACCATGCTCAGAGGTGGTTCTCCAGGGCGGCCGCTGCCTCTGCTGGGAGGGTGGCCCGCATGTCCCCTGGGAGGCAGGTGGTGGAGCAAACCGAGTACATGCCCAAGCAGGCAGCCAGTGCCTCAGCCTACAGACAATCCGACCAGGTCATGTCAAAAAGGTGGCTCAGCTGGACAGCATGCAATTGGATGAGAGTCAGCAAGACTATCAGAGCCAAGACTCAGCAGCCTGTGCCACAGGGCCAAGTTGTAGACAAGGGGCTCCTGCAGCAACTGTGGAAACCACAGCTGCCTGGCTCAGGGCTGGAGGCAGAAGGCAGACTGCCAGGCCTGCACCATGCTGCAGTAGGGCTGGAGGATGCACCAGTCCAAGAGGGCAGGATACAAGAGAAAGAGCCCTCGGTTGAACCCGAGGTCCCCCACCCACCACAGAAACATAGGCCAGCTGTTGCCAGGGGAAGGGGGGCAGGGGACTCCTCACAGTAGTCTCTGGAGGCCCTGCAGGCAGAAAGCAGCTACCCTGCCCCCCCAAGTCAACCAAGCCCTGGCCTTTCTTGGCCATTGGCAGACAGAGAACAGCTCGGAGGAGCCAATGGAACCCATCCCAGAAAAAATCCACAAACAGTCTCTACAGCATGTCAAGTAAGTCTCGCGGGAGTGTCCAACACAGCACACTGGTGCCATAATGTTGTGGCTGCCAAGTCGTTCACAACGAAGACCCGTCGGTGGTAGAAGATGCCGGGCAGACACCAGTGCCATTGCTGCAGACACGCCTCCACCTCATCACTGACATCCATCCCAATTCTAGTCAGGGAAGACAGATGGTCAAAGGAACACCCCTAGGGCCTTAAGGCCCTTGAGACGCCAGGAGAGACCTCCAGGCAGGTCCAGGGTGAAAGAGGTCGGCCCAAGCACTGAGCAGCAGGGTGTCACTCTTGATGCAGTTGATGCAAGCTGAAGAGGCACACTCATAAGCATGCTGACAGTCACCCAATGACCGGACATCACCCTGGGTACCGAGGAGGATGGTCACAAGCTGTGGGCGGGTAGAAGAGGAGACGACGTTGTGCCAAAGAGAGGCGAACAGTTAGCAGGCAGCCAGGGATGACCTCTTGGACTACCACCGTATCAAGCATCAGCTGTGGCAAGAAGACGAATGCGATCTCTGCGCTGAGGGAGGTGCCATGACTCAGGAACATGTAGCCTCTCCAGGCAACATGCCAGTCAGCCTGATCGGCTACATCAATATGTGTTTCCTGCAGGAAAGCTACATCCAGCTGTTTCTGATGCAGGAAAATCAGAGAGCTGTCCGCTTCCCAGGATCTCTGGAGCCACTGACACTCAGAGAACTAAAAGCCGTAGCAGCCATGAATAAAGGGTGTAGAAAGGGGGACAGGCAAGGCCAAAAGAGCAGAGAGAAGTACCAGAAAGGAGGAGGCACACAAGACAAGAAAAAAATGGGCCTACAGCTCGCTAGCTGAAGCTTCCTGCAACAGGCACCCAACATCATCCGCGAGCTTGCTTAGGTGAAAGCTATAATGCTGCAGGCCCAGGGTGGAGTGCAGCATCACTACTGTGGCCTTAGCAGAAAGCGCAAATGTCTCAAGTTCTGGGAACCATTTATGAATACGCTGGGCAACTTTCCAGCAATGCTTGGTCTGGTCAAGAAACTCAATGAGGCGCTCAACAGGGTAATCAACATGGAGGTTCCTCAGAGGCAGGAGCAGGCTCTACCACTGGGATGGAGACTATGGTCAGGGGGTCGCTTTAGCTGAGTCGGCGACGCCAGTCCTTGAGGCAGGACTTCCCTCAATTTGTCCTCAGAGGCAGAATCAAAATCCAGCCTCAAGGAGGAAGAGAGGTACACGTTACGCACAGAGAGTCGCCAAGGCCTGTGGGGGTATGTGTCCCCTCCCCAGGACTCCCAGCATCAGGCCCTATGGCAGCAGCATCCTCCAAAGGGCCCTCGGAGGTTGTATTAGTCCCTGAACAATTACAGGGGAGCCCTCCTGGGCTGGAATATCCCTCTCTTGGAGCCGCTTGTGGCTCCCAGAGGGCCCATTTTGACATAATCAGGCTCAGGGAGCTGAAAGGTGAGGGGAGGGCCATCGGATCCACCCCACTCCCAGGCCTGGGGGAGATGCTGAGGAGGCAGGCAGAGACAGGGGATCCCACTCGCTAACCCTAGATCCCCCTGAAGTGGTGGGAAGGTCTTAAGGGGTTGACAAGGCCTTCTTGTAAGACTCCTTCTGTTGCTGGGAGGTCCGCCCCACAGCAGAAGGAGCCAAAGCCTCTCCTGGGGGGAAGCAAGGAGGAGCCCCAAATCCACTCCCGCAGAGCCACCTGTCTCTGAAAAACTGGGGAGTGGCTGGAAGGTAGGAGCATCCCCACCACCCAACGAGGCATTCGCACCAGAGGTAGACGAACCATCAGGCGCAGCCACAGGTGGCTCTGCTGCAACCGGCTTCTTCCTCAGGCACTGGGCAGCCACAGCAAAAACATGCGATGTCCCCAACAGTGAGGTAAGCCTCCTAACACTGCACGTCAATCATGAAAGACGGGGAGTGGGGCAAACCCCAACCCTCCCAGGCAAGAAGAACATCTGCCTTTTAAAGGACAGGACATGCTGGAGCTCAGGACTGCCGCTGCCAAGTGGCAGTTTACGGACAGGCCCCGTTACCATGCCATAGAGATGCAGGCGGTTGGTGAGCTCATCGTCCAAGAGAAATGGTGGAGAGGAACACTAGAGGCTACCACCTGTCTAAGGGTGTCGCGATGCAAAACACACCCCTGACAGTCACACCTGCTAACACAACATCATGCACCAAATCAGCCGAGCTGAGGAAAATTACGGGGTCTGAACTCACCCGGTCAGCATAAAGGATGTTTCTGAAGCCTACTAGTGCACCCACAGCAGAGGCGCACTCCTCCACCCCAATGAAGGAAGGGGCATGAAGTCAGACACCAAAACTCAAGTCCAAAGGGGCAGAAGCCTCAGCAGTGGACTGCTGGGAGCTGCCTTCAGCCATTCCAGCGAGAAAAGGGTTAACTATGCAAGGAACCAGAGGAGTCAGGGATGGGTGGTCATCTAGCCAACAAGGAACAAAGAAACTGGAAAAAACAAAGAAACAACAGATGAGAGGAGAAAGGTAAGGGATATATCAGGAGGAGAAAGGGAAAGGAAGAAAGCAACAGAGCAGCCACAGCGAGAGAAGAGAAAAAATTAAACTGGGAGGCGGGGGGTTAGCGGCAAGAGAAAGGGCTGAAAACGATGAAAAAAGGCAAGAAAAAGTAAATAAAGGCACAGGGCTATGGTGAAGAAGGGGTCAGACTGTCACAAAATAGGCACAAGCTCCCAGAGGACAGAGGGAACACAGCTGTTGGCGGCCATTTAGAAAAAGACAAAAAAAGAGAAAGAAAAGAACAAACATGAATAGGTCTGTGATTCTCAGGAGAGTCATGAACTGAGTTTGAACCAAACCCTCTCACTGCCTTTGAGACCAGAGCACTTGCTGTAACATGAAACTAGCAGTTGGCAACCTGCAGCCAGACCCAGCCTGAGAAGCCTTTTGATCTGGTCCTTGGACACAGGGCTTC
>NW_017728932.1:8276640-8282219 GCF_001723895.1 Crocodylus porosus | reverse complement strand
GTGGGGCTGGGGCAGGGGTAGGGGCAGGCACTGCACAGCTAGGGTGGAGCAAGGGACAGAGCCACTAGCGGCTTGTCCGGGTGGTGTGGGGAGGGGGCAGCGCTGCCAGAGGGCATGGGGGTGCGTGTGCCCCAGATCTGCGCACAAGGCGAGGGTGGGCACCAGGCTCTTCCCAGCAGGAGGCTGGGCAGAGCTACACTCGGGACAGGCAGTGGCAGCACTGGGAGAGGGCGATAGGGAGGCTGCAGCCACCCCAAAATTCGCTGTAGCCCCCCCAGCCTTCCTCCCAGCACCACTGCCTGTCCCGAGCACAGCCCCAGCCCAAGCCCCCCCACCAGGAAGAGGTCAGCGCAGTCCCGGCCCCAGCCCACAGCAAGCCTGTCCTTGCCCTGTGCGCAGATCCGGGGGCAAACACCTGCCATGCCCCCCTGGAGTGCATGCAGCAGTGAGAGCTGCCACCCTCTCCCTACACCCTCCAGACAAGTCACTTGTGGCTCTGTCCCCCACTCCACACCAGCTGTGCAGCGCCTGCCCCAAGCCCTGCCCAGCCCCACTGCCTCCCTCACCTCAGGGGCCTCCATCTGAGCCCCCACGCCCCTTCCCTCACAACAGACTTACCAGCCAAACCCAGCCGCTCACCACACTGCCGGGCTGAGCTCCTGGTCGCCTGTGTGCTGCGCTGCAGCTGGGCGGATGCATGGGGAATTATTGGCCACATCAGCCAAAAAAAGCCTGGACTCGATGATCTCCCGAGGTCCCTTCCAGCCCTAATGTCTATGAAATCTATGAAAGCCAATATCTGATAGTCAGTTTTCCTTATATCGGTGCCAATCTGATATGGGACCCATGTATTGGTGCACCTCTAGTAGCAATCACTTTTCCTGTGCCAGCATAGGAAAAAGCAGCAGTAGTGGGCACTTTCCCCATGCCAGTGGCAGGCACTTTTCTGGTACTGGCAGAGGAAGAAGCAGCAGCAGTAGATGTGTTCCCCATGCCAGCAGCAGGTGCTTTTCCCATGTCGATGTGGGGAGAAAAGGCTGTGGCAAGTGCTTTGCCCAAGCCAGAGGTGAATGCTTTCCTTGTGCCCATGCAAGGAAAAGCAGTGGGACCAAGTACAGGGAAAAGTGGCCATGGCAGGCACTCTTCCCATGCCAGCGCAAGGGGAAGCAGCAAGTGGTGCGTGCTTTTCCTGTGCCTGCCCTGGGACCTTCCTTTGTCCGTCTCCCTCTGACTTGAACTGTGTCAATATGACCTGCAGTCTTAAAAAACTGCTGATCACTGCATTAAACTCTACTGAAAATTAGGGTACAAGTAAACTTACCTCAAAGTTACTCAGCAATGCAGCATTGGCATCTTTCCTAAAAAAGGAATAAAACATATGTTTCAGAATATTTTGTATAAAAAATTTTAAAATCACCATCTTCCTCTACTAACACTAGAAAGTAGAATTCGTTAAATTCAGGAATTTTTTTCTAATAAAATTCTCAGGATCACAATTTTGTTAATTCCTCCACTGTTTCTGGCTGTTGCTGTCTCTGGCAGTCATGAATATTTTACACACCCTAACTATGGTTATTACTATTAGACAAACTATCGGTACAAGAATATTTGGCTCAATTGATCCACAAAGTAGTGTTTAACTTGCTCAGCAAAATCCTCTGAATTGGGACAGCCTACTGACTGATTTACCATTTCAATTAACAGCCCATTCAGTTATTCCTTGCTCCCTAAAGTTTTGCCTGAATAAAGTGATGCACAAAACAATAACAGAAATCTACTGAGTGGGTAGATACAGATATACAGATAATGTATACAAACACACATACAGGTAAGAGAGGTCGATATATGCATTTATAACTATGCACGCACACACACACTCTATAGTATGGGTGGGCAATAATTTGGGCCAGAGGGCCACTTACAGAGTTTTCGTGAGCTGTTGTGAGCCAGGTCAGCAATCACCCCCACCACCAACAGCTCACCAAAACTCCCTAAGTGACTCCATGTTGGGCCAGGCAGCTGAGATGGAGCGGGGCAGGCAGAAAGTGCCATCCATGAGCAAGACAGGTGAGCGGGTCCAGGGCTGGGACTGGGGGGATGTGACAGTATGGACAGAGCAATGATCTGCTCCCACGCACCCCTGCAATGGGTGCTGGTTCTGTGGGCAGGGGCCTAGGGGAGGCAGACTGCACCTCTGCCCCGGGCCCCAGCCCTGCTCTATCATGGCCCCACAGTCCTGAGCAGGGAGTGTGGCCAGGTGGATGGGATGGGGCCACAGGTGAGTGGGGACCAGCATCCAGGAGCTGGACGGGCAAGAGAAGTCGGATCCAGGATCTTGGGGCAGTGACAGTGTGAGGCCAGGAACTGATGTAGAACTGCAATCTGCTCCCCACACACCTCTGCCTGCGGAAACAGTGCCCACTGCAGGGGTGCACAGGCAGCAGCAGATCAAGGCTCTGCCCCAGGCCCAGGCCCTATTACTGCCCTGTGATCCTGGCTCCAACCTGGCCCTGGCCTTGCCCACCCGTGCTGCTCCTGGACACCGCTCCCCAGCCGTCTGCAGCCCCATCCCCTCCCCTGGCCGTGCACCCTGCCCACATGGGTCCCACCACCTGGGGTGGGCCTGAGACAGATGGGTCAGGATTCCTGGGCAGTGAGGCTGGGTTCAGTGGCAGCCAGAAGGAGCTGCCAGGAAGTGAGTCTGCCCCTAGCCGGCTTTGCCGCACATGCCACAGCCTGGGCTGCTCCCCGGCTGCCCCCCACCATCCCCCAGACTGTCCCAATTAAGCAAGAATCGCTCTTACTTATTATTGCTGGATTGAACAATCTGAGTAAAGTGTATTTCTGAATTAAGCATGCTCCTGTTAATTAGACTAGAAAATATGGTAATTTCATATTTTCAAGCAAATACAACTTCTGTAGGACAAGCAGCGAGAAGCTGGCCATATATCCTGAGAACAATGCATTCTGCTGAGCTACCAGACAGTTACCATACAAAGGGGGGAAAAAAGGGCTTTTCTCAGGTCTGCAACAGCACATAAAAAAAGCAAAATGCATGGTCAAGCACCATCAACTGTTGAATAGCACTGTCACATTCATCACAGTCAAACATGTGAATGCCTTCCAAACGTCCACAGGTTCTATCATTGTTTTTAAATGAAAGGGACCTTGTAAAATACGCTGAGATAAACTTAAAATTCCAATTAGCTGATTCTAGTGAAACTTCAGCAAGTGAGCTCACACACGCATCAGTTTCCATTCATGTTTTACAAGCCATATAGCTTTTGTAGTTTTGTTCTTAGGTAAACACAATTCTTTGAAATCTGCATTCAGCCTATCTCCACAGAAATCCCTATGCACTGAGGATAGTCTTTGTTTTTTGGAAATAATAGCGCCATGGAAGAATTACATACAGATTCTTTCCATTAAAAAACTGAGAAGATCCTGGACTGTATATTCATTCTGTGCTTGCCTGCTGAATCGGTGGTTTGTTTAACTGTGATTTTAAACTATGTTTAAATCAAACGTGGGTTTGTTTTTAAAATGGTAAACCTCTACAAATCAGGACCTTTTTGGACCACAAGTGCTTAAACTCTTTTTGTACCGATTCACAGCAAACAGAAACCCATCCAGTTGTCAAGTCGTTACTTAAAAAATTAAGTTTTTACTAGTGGGATTGTTTATTGCTAAGGGTATTGGGGAGATACAAATGTATTATGGCTACAAAGTCCTCTTGCTGTTCAGTACTTTGTCAAGCTACGAGGATTTTAAATGAAATAATATACCAAATATTATGGCCAGTGCGCTTATTCAAGTTGATTTGCATCATTACAAAAAATTGGCAAAGCAGAAACAGACTTCAGTTTTTATGTCAGTCCGCACCTTCTTATGAACGTCTGAACAACCAACTGATTTGAAAGAAAAGTAGGCATGTGATGTATCAGCATGCAGTTTATTTTTATAGCAATTCTAATTTTGGGTTTTACATCAGTTATCTACACAGAGCTCTTAGCTGTAACCAGAGTAACCTGTAAATGGAAAAGGAAAAAAACCTGACTTCATACCTCTTCCGTAAACATATTTTAGATTCCTTTGAAAAAATTTCATTGCTCTTATTTTTTTGTACCTTAATTACTGAGATCATCTTCACGTACTACAGATTCATCTCATCTTAGTCCATAAGAGCCATTCTTTTAAAATATACTTTTGAATACAATCGCCACTGTAGGCTCCTTTAGAAAATTAAACAAAAATGTTCCATTTCTAAACCAAACATCAAGAATTTTTTTTTTTACTAACTGTTTTTTCCCTTGGAACTTCATTTTGTTATCTTTGGAGATTTCTCTCTCACAAGGAGCGCCGACTTTAAAAGACACGGAAGTATTTATCCGGCCCAACAGCACTGACAGATCCACGCTACGTTTGACTGCCACAACCACACTGCAGTCAGTCCCGCATCCGGGTCCGTCCACAAGCAGCTCCGTGCTGCAGGTGAACCTAACGTCCCAATCCTGCCGTCTTTTAGACGCACACTTATTACCCTGATTTGCTCCACTCAGATCAAGGGGGCTACTCAGGGTCGAGTCATAAAAGAAAGTGAGGGATGGAAGGGACCTCAGGAGGTCATCTAAACCCCTGCTCAAAGCGGGACCATCCCCGACTAGATCTTCCCAGTCTCTCCAGGCCTTAAAAGCCTCCAAGGATGGAGCTTCCCCTACATCTGGGTAACCTGCTGCAGTGCTTCACCACCCTCCTAGTGAGAAAGTTTTCCCCAATATCCAAAACTCAGTAAGTGGCATTCACTTTGCCCAAACTTCCTCGCTGCAATCACTCCTTCATCCGTCAAAACTTCAGGTGAAGTTTCCTACAGGCACAGAGGTCCCCGGTTCACAGCAACGCGAGCCCCGTTTCCTCTGATTTCCATGTTTTTTAAAAAGTAACCTTTTCATAGACATCGTTTCCTAGACACGAGGGTCTGGCAGGGACCTTGCGGGGTCAAAGCCCCGTTTTCTGACCCCGCCATCGCATTTACAAATCAGTGCCGCGGGGACGGGGACGAAGACGGGACAAAACCAGCGGGGTTGAGGCGTGCGCCGAGCATCACCCCGGCCCCGAAGCCCCCGGCCACCCCCTGGCATGGCCACGATCCAGCGAGGCCGGGGAGCACTCAGGGTTTCTTCGGGGGCCTTTATGGTGCCGCCTGCACCGCGCGGGCTTGCAAATCTGCTGCTCAGCCAAGAGCACGCGCACGTCCAGGCCGTTTTTCCCCGGGTGAAAAAAAAATAGCCATTTCGGGAGGGAAAAGGAATCACTCCCCACCCGGGGGCAGTTTTGCTCTGAGAGAAAAATAAATCTCGGCTATCCCGGCCCCTTCCCCCCGCGCGGCCCTTACACATCCATGGCGCCCGCGCCGCGTCCCGGGGGAGGGGGCGGGGCGGAGCGCGGGGGCCGCCGGGAAAAAAAACGGCGGGCGCGCTTGCATTGGCCGGGAATCGAACCCGGGCCTCCCGCGTGGCAGGCGAGAATTCTACCACTGAACCACCAATGCGGCCGCGGCAGCGCGGCTCCGTGCGGCTGCC